>NW_010536842.1:34315-98242 GCF_000687285.1 Phaethon lepturus | reverse complement strand
CCCTACACCTTAATGAGTGAATAAATTCTACTATCTTTATCAGAAAGGAACTACTGTGGGACAAAAACGTTACCTGAAATGTTCTCCATCACATTAACTACTACGAGCTGGCTCCTTTCTCTCTAGGCTTGACAAAGGTGTCAGTGCATTAAATCACATACTACTGCAGATGTAATGTGGAAGGAAACAGTGCACTTTCATTCCTTGGGCTTGCCATATTTTGCAAGGCAACCATGCCCACACTTGAAGAAAGGACTTTTCCAGACTCCCCCCCCGCCCTCCAAATGCGTTATATTACTCTAAACTCCTATTTCACAGGAGGATTTTAAATGACATTTTTTACTTATCTGTTTTATCACAGCAGTGTTAATAGACCTTATAACCATGGAAACTACAGCATGGATAAAACCCAAGTGTAGGAACAAGATTTGGGGAAAGGCAGTGATGAGGGCATACCAACAAGATTTGACAGTCTGCTTGTACAGTTCTTTATTATTCGCATAGTATCCTGTGAGTGTGAAGCAATACACAGAATTAGTTCTTTCTCTAATTACAAACCAAATGAAAGCGGTATTTACTAGAGGGATGTTGGTTTAATTAAAAAGAAAACATTTCATAACTAAGACAGAGGCATTAGAAGCAATTACACAAAACTTCAGAGACTGCTGAAAGCTGGGGTCAGCCCTTTGAGCACGGAGGCTCAAATTTGGAGTCCTTCACCTAATTCTGCTAGTCAACATGCACTTTCTTATACAAGGCAAACTGTTTCACTCACAGAGGACTGCTACAAAGAAGTCAACATTAAGCTTATCTTTTCAGTCTCGATAGCTAGTTTACCCTTTTTTGCTAACACATCACTTAAACAGCTAATAAATATACAATATTTTAAAAAGGTGATTGGTTTGTTTTTTAAGAAAAGTCTTCTGCCTCAGCACGTTCAAGTTAACTATTCTGTAACAGTCAGGGATCAGAAAAGAAACATGCAGTAGCATGATTAAAAGTCAATAGGTAATAGTGCCCTGCAAGTTGTAGTGCTAACTGGATTGGATTAAAAAGGTTCAGTTCTATTTTTGCTGAGGGAAAAAGAAATGAGACAAAATGAGAAAAGAAAGACTGATCCAAATATCTAGACATTAGATACAGATTTTACTCCCAGTCTGCCTACTTACCTCAAGCAACGTTGGACAAGTCACCTGTGTCCCCAGGCAGCTCAAAAAAACCTTAGATTCTGATCACCACTTAATGATGCAGAACATTACTCTTGGACTGATCTTCACACTGCACAGAAATTTTGCTAAAACCTTCACTAAATGAAAATGGACTTCAGTTCACCACAAGACAGCCACAAACACCCAAATGAGCCAAGATGCAATAACACCCAGCAGGTGTGAAGATGAGTATAATAAAATGCAGGGTACTGCTTTAAAATAATAAGTACTAGCTACTATGGTCACAGCCACTACAATGAAACTCTGAAGACACAGTTTGGGTGATGTCTCTTTTCTGACCCTTTAGCTCATAAAGCTGATGTACACTTGATTTTTTTTTTTTTTTAAGCACACAGATAAGCTATGAAGCTCTAGCCTCAAGTTGGTGGAACAGGAACTTGCCATTTCTCTCAGTAGGTCTCAGCTATAAGTAGCACATCTTGGACCGGCAGACCTGAACTTAAATGCTCCTTCTGCATTTCTTTATTACCTGCGTGATAAAGGAAAAACCTTGCAAAGACATAGCAGGACATTGGTCCATCTGTGAGGACACAGGTACGACACCTTCGTCATCAATGCATTGCTGTGAGCAACCTCCCCGGGCAATAAATAATCCTCACATTGTAAATGTGAAAGACTGACACTTGGAAGAAGTTTTAGAAGGAACACAAGGTCCCCAATTTAATCCTTAATCTTCAGAAAGATTCTGAAATCCACAGTGACAGAGGCTCTTAGTTCCAACTGTTCAAATGCAGACTACTGTGCCCTTCCCCCAAACACAAGGAAAGATGCAGTCATCCCACAATGTAGCATTACTTCATGTCTTTTTGGAACTGACCTCGTGTCCAACAACTGTGGGATGGAAACAGCCAAACACATCCTTGAACAAAAGGATTTGGAAATGAGAATCCTGGAAATCCTACACTCTGGTAATCAGGTTGCTGAGCTATCTCTTCCCGCAGAAGGAAAATAAGTATGTATTGTCGAGCAGGTTGATTGCATATTAAAGACTTGCTGAATCAGAATACACTAGAAATGAGTAGGCTCAGTTGAACAAAAGCCATGCTTTACTTCATGCAGAATTGTATTATTCATTTTCCTGAGGCCTCTCATTAATTTGAATACCGAATTATTTGATAGCACTGAAATGAGAGTGTTTAAATTATTAGGTTATTTGGTACTTCTGGTGACAGCTGAGTTGAGATTGCGGAACGTTTCCATCCATTGCTACGAACAGAATAAGCTTCGATTTGCTTTCTGATCAAGTTTGTACAAAACATACACTGAACAAAGGAACTTGCATCTTTTGAGGGAAAAGAGATGGCACATGAACTGCTAAGAGAAAACAGAAGTGAAAGCTCTAGACATTAAAGGTCTTTCATTTATCGTCCGAGGAGGCACAACAGCACGTCTGGGCTGTGTCTCCATCCAGAGCTGCTCCCTGCACCCACCTTGCTCTGCAGTGCCCATCATGAGATTTATATACCTGCTGTCTCCAAGCAATCTGTTACATTATACAGAGAAGAGGTTTGGCCTACCTTCATTCAGATGCAGCCCTTTCATTAAAAAAATCCATATTCATTAAATCAGTAAAGCGAATACAGGTCAGATTTTAAGACAGCAGTCAGGTCACCGAAGTCTTCTCCCGGCCCCGCTTCACAGAACAGGTATGGGATTTGGTCACTTTCCTTCCCCTTTTCATGCACTGAAAACTCTTGAAACAAACACTGAAAAAAGTGTTTTTTCCTTCACAGCTCTTCTGATACTACATGGCTACATCACAGGGTTTTTTCTCAATTGCTGTACCAACAGGAAAATAGCAATTCGCATGGACCACACGCTGCGTGATCATCAACTAATACTTAGCAACTGATGAGCCAGGCTCTGTGCACGCACACTCATCACAGCCCTTAGAAATGGCATTTGGTAGACAACGATCAACTAAATTGGTATGCCAGAGTGAAGCCTTTCCACCACGTGAAGACCACAATTATGATTTTCTACCCTCATCCTACACAATATGTAACGAGCATTGATGCATGCAGAGCATTTATCAGCTTGACCACAAGTCATACTAAAAAATAATAGGTGCAGCTTCCCCTGCATCTTAAGTGTGCTTTGAGAGGTGCTCCACATTGCAAAAGTAAAAATGTTAAGTTAGGAATCAGTCAAGCTAGCAACTACCTGCTGTTGTGGTTTGATCCCAGCTGTCAACTAAGCACCACACAGCTCACATCCCCTGGTGGATGGGGGAAGAGAACCACAAGGGCAAGTAAGAAAACTCATTAAACTGTTTTTATCTCAACCCATAATTGAAATAATAATAAAAATAATCATAAGTTATAATGAAAAGGAAAATAAGAGAAAGAAATAAAACCCAAGAAAGACAAGTGATGCAGATGAAAACGATTGCTCACCACCAGCCAACCAACCAATGCCCAGCCAGTCTCCAAGCAGCAGGTCCCCCACCAACCTCCCCCCAGTTTTATTGTTGAGCATGGCCATATGATACGGGATATCCCTGTGGTCAGTCAGGGTCAGCTGTCCCAGATGTGCCCCCTCCCAGCCTGCTTGCTGGTGGGGTGAGAAGCAGAAAAGTCCTTGACTCTGTGTAAGCACTACTCAGCAGTAATTAAAGCATCTCTGTATTGTCAACACTGTTTCCAGCACAAATCCAACACATACCCCCATCGCAGCTACCATGAAGAAAATTAACTATCCCAGCCAAAATTAGCATACCCGCTGAGCCAGACAACTGGGGACTGCTGCCTCCATCACCAAAGGGGCTCAAGGGAGTAGCTGGTGGTGAGCTACAACCACAGTGGGTAGGGACTAACCCTGTTTGCACCCCATACCATCCCTGGGGTGGAAGCAGAGGCAAGCCTGGCTTCCCAAGCTGGCTGCTCCCCCTCCTTCTCTCCACCCACCTGCCCTTTGTGCCAGGGCCACAGAAATCAAAAGCAGAGGCTGCTTAGGCAGACTACCTGTTCTTTCTCAGATAAAGAATGCAAACCCCCATACAAAATACCCATCTGTTTCCCCTTCTCCCCCCCACCCCCTTACATAAATCTCTTTTCAATGACATCTACCTGCTCAGCAGAATTTTGAGAGCAGCTCAACATTTTGCTCCCTGATGGACACCCTAATCCCCTCCAACAATGTGAGCCCTGAGAAATCACCACCTTGAAGCCACTTCCTGCGTATCTAACACACGAGTTCTTGTGTACAGCCCAGCACTCCCAGCATCAGTCACTGCTTTGTAGCCTGGACCTGTGCAGCCAGTGGGGCTGTGTGCGTTAGCACTGCGACACCGGGGCACAGCGTGCTGACGCCTGCGAACCAGGATGCACCGGGAGAGCTGCATGGTTCTGTTGGGCACTTCCTTCAGGTGAGCATGGGTAAGAGTAGGTCGCTGAGATATTCATATCTCCCAGGCAGTGTGCACTGGACCTGCAGAAGCTTTGAACTGTGACAGCAGAAACTGCAAACCAGCACAGCCATTTCCTAGGCAGAGTGTCCCAGAGTCCAGAGAGCCTGGGGAGCAGCTTGTACCCTGCCAGCTCATACTGGCTGTGCTGTTCCCCAAGGATGAAGTGAAGGACAGAAGAGATTCCGAGTTCACAAAGTTTATCCCAATATTTTCCCAGCTATGCCAGCTCTAATGAATGTAATCCTTTCCCTTAAAGAATTTATTCTCATTTTTAACACCAGCACAGATAAACAGCACTATCTTCAGCTGGTTGTCACAAGAGTTTTGTAACAATTAGAGAATGATAATTTAAAAAAAAAATTAATTGAAGCAGGCTGGAGTGTGGCTTTAAGATGTTCCTCATAGGTGGAAACAGATGGTGAGGATTATGGGCACAGTAAGATTTGAGAAATGAGAGCACAGTGATGGACATCATGGTATTAAGCTCTGCAAAAGATTTTTCCTTCCATAGGTTGGAATAGGGCTTCCTCCTAATGGCACCGCCATTTTTCTGGCTACTCTAGAGCTGGAATAAATCTGTAACCTGCTTCATAGAGCTTTAGTGCAAGGAGGAGGATAGGCCTTGAGTGCAAGAAGTCGTGAGGGGATGCTGGCATCTTCCCTTTCAGCACTTGCAAGAAGTGTAATGAGGAAAGGTCCAGTATAGATTCTTCTTTTGCACGCACACAGATGGATGCAAAGTGTAATCCACAAAATGGTTATTTTTTAAAGGATTCCTTAAAAAGCATATAGACAACAGTACATTCAGAAGAGTTCTACTGTATGTTTGTGAAAGCTGAATTATTTCATTTTCTATTATAGTTAAATGGCACTAGTGCTTGTGAAACTTGTTAGACCCGACAACTTACATTTTGTGCCCCTGATGGCAGTTGAACATTATCAGTCTGTTTAAATGCTAAAACTGACATGCAAGGACAGGAAACAAGTGCTTCAAGGAAACTTTCTTTGGTTATTGTTTGCTTATACCATGTTAGAATTTCACTCAATTTCCTGACACAAGTTATTTTACACATACACACTTACTAGAATTAGTACTTTTCAGGGACCGATGCAAACACAAATAGGCAGTAGTGAGCTGTCTACCTACCACGCTTATGTTGTATGCATCTTGGCTAGAAAAGATGCTATGTTATACTCGTCTGTGGATGTTCAGAACTCGTTACACTGAGTAACCAAGAAAGAAGTTTGCTTGGAGATGAGTCTGCTGCAGTGTTTGCTGTGCCATTTGCAGGAAAGCCTTCCTTATTTTGTTCAAACCAACCATCCGAGAGCCAAAACCTTGTATAATTCTGGAAGGGCACCTGGCCTAAAAATATTCAAGGGATATTATAACTGCAGCAAGGAAACCCCAAGAATAGAGGATCCCCCCCTCCCAGTTGTGGGTGAGGGTTCAAATGTTAGTTGCCATTAAAATATTTTTAAAATATTTGTTCAGTACAACAGTCTGACATTCAAAAGATAAGACTTACTTCTCTGCAGGAATAAACAGTGTGATATGTTTTAAAATGGAAGTTTTGGGGTTTTTTTGATGTAAATTCTCATCAAAAGCTTTATTCTCAAATACATTTCACAGTTCATTCATGCTGAGAAGCACTTCTTATCTTCTGAACCTCCAGACTATTGGGCTGAACAAAATGTGAACAATTTGCTTTTAACTGTTTCAGTGCATTCCGCAGGAAGGAAAGCAGAAAGCCAGAGGGATTTCGCTGGTCCGAGAAGCAGGCATTTAAGCTGGAAAACCCAGTGAAAATCCAAGTCATTCCATCTTCACTGCTATTTTAATCAAAATTAATCATCTCAGTTTGGCCATCGTTAATTAAGACTCTCTTTTCTTTCTGGAAATGCATCTATCTGCTGTATTACAATTTCAGCTGTGGTTTAAAAAAAAGTTAAATGACTCACTGTAAGGCAGAGACCAGAAAGCATATTACAACTCTACTTGTTCGGAAATGTAATAAAGACAAGGCCTGGATATTCTAGAGAAGACGGACAACGAAAGATTTTAAGCAGAGACAGAAACATAGCAAGGACTTTCTCTTATTCTACTCAAATTCCTCAGTCTTACATGCAACCTACCTAATTTTACAAAAGCAGTGGATTCTGTGGAATTAAGAAAATAACTCTATTTTTACCACACAATTATTTTGCTAAACAAAGTATTGTTTACTTTCACAAGGGATGACCGTGCAACTAAGTTGATAATTCATTTCATATCACCTGCTTTGGTCACCTGCCTTTATATCTCTGCTATGTTCTTTGTGAACAGAATAAACACACAGACCTTCAGTACTGTTGCTTAGAGTAGTCTGCCTATTTATAGACTGCCTTTTGCAGCTCTGCTTCCTATCCCTGGTACAACCCAGTTTTTTGTAAAGACGACGCGTTAAGGGGAATTTTTCCAAACAGCTGTTCTCTGCAACATGTAGATTTTTTTAAAATTAAACAGTTAATTAAGAAATCATTAATTTTCTTATGAGTGAAATCATGTAGTTCCTTTCATTCAGTTCAATTTGCATGATCTTCTAAGTATAATTTAATACAAACAACACAGAGATCCATCTGGATATTCACAGAATAAACCTTGAATAATCGGTTAATGATTGTAAAGCACTTCGAAGACAAGTGGCAAATACTCTCATCTATCCATCCATACTGTTTAAACTTGCCAGGGGCTCTAATAACTGAAGCACCTTGCTGAGTGAATGAAATTGCTAGTTTCTGTCATGTAAAATGTGACTTGAACAAAATCTTAATGAAACAAGCAACAAAACCAAAACCAAACATACGTAAATTCTGGGGAAAAAAAAAAGGGGAGGGGGAAATAATTCCTAAGCACTTTTGCTGGCAAATGCCATGATGATTAGTCTTTGTTTTTTTTAAAAGCAGTCAGATGCCACAAGAATCTTAAATAACAAAGAGATAAAAACATGTCTTTGTCAAGGGTGGTATTTCATAAGGTTCCTGGGTAACAACAGTCACTACTAAAATTCTGGTTTCTTTACAATGTTTTAAGAGGCAACTAAAACAAAAGTTGGCTTTTAAATAAGCACTGCAGAAGACAAATCAGATTTCTTTCAGGTGAGTATTTCCTCCAGAGGTGATGCTGTCCTGGCAGTCCCCAGCTTCTGCCCCACTGGCTGGTGGGCTGGTAACCCTCCAGCCCTGTGCTGGGGTTGTTCCCATCTGAACAGCATTTGGGACACAAGCCAAGCCCAGGCTTGACCTACACTCATTGCAGGCCCAAAGACTTAAGCTGGCCCTTGGGCAGCATCAAGGAAGAAAACACATAGGTTCATTCCGTCATGCTTCTGGGTAACAGCTCATGGAACGAAGCTAGGGCACAGGTTATTTCTGCAGTGCAAGTTAAAACCTCTCTCAGATCCCAATATAACACCACTTTCTTTGGGGCATTAAAGTCCTCTACAAAGGCAAATGAACATTTCTATCTCATGCCCTGGGCCGGCAAAAGTAAATGTTCTGTCTACCAGAACTAATGAACTTCAGTGCATTTGGGGTCCACCTCAATTTTAAGTGCTTTCATTTAGCTAAACCTCTCAGTTTTTGTTTTTGCTTTTTTTAAATATATGCCCTCTTTAGCACACCACATGGACACTAAGATCATATGCATCTTCTGTTTTCACCTATACAATAACTCTACATTGTGTTATTCACCTACTATTACACAATATTTCTGCCAGTTATTTGCATACCACCCGTCTTACACGTTCTGTGAACACAGACACACATTTGTGTGTTTATGAAGTTCCTTTACCTTTTAAGAATATTTATAACCCCTTCCCTCCAACAAGACAAGGAAATCTTCCTAACCAAGCAAATGTCAGTCTTTCAGAAAAAGAAGTTACAAAGAACAAATTCATGCTTATGTGCTGATTTTCAGCCCTTGTCTCTCCCCTGTCTCTCCAAAAACTCTACTCCTCTCCTCCCACTTCAGAGAGGGGATTTTATCAGGCAACATTTACTCCCATGGACTATATTTTATCACAGCAGCCTGTCTCCCTTACCACCCTTTACACTTCCCTGCTTTCAGTTTTACAGCCTGAAGCCTCTGGATACTAGCGTTTCCCCAGCAATTCTTATTTTAATCTCCTGAATGGAGACCTACTTGAAAGCAAATTCAAAATGATGAAACCTTATTACGTGTTCCCTGTAAGAAGCGACTACAACAACGCAGATTTAAATGCTCTGAAAGCATGGACTGGATATGCCCTCCAAAGGCTGCTCTGCACTGGGGCTCTGTCTTGGAGTAAGTGCTGGCACTGGCTGTACTGCAGCCCAGCATTAACAGTGCTCACCACTATAGAACTCACCAACACAGCCTCTATAACCCAAATCCACCCTTTCACTAACAGTTCCACCAGGACACGCTCCAAACTCATGGCAGCTTTGACCAAGCCAGTGTCAATCCTGGCTCCTTTCAGAACTGCCTGCTCTTTCCAGTGAGCCCTCCCCTCCATCGAGGATTCCTGCTTTCCTCTTCAGGGGTGACACACCAACAATGGCGAGGAGGGAAAGTGGGGATGAGCCACCTCCAGCTTCTCAAGAGGATTTCTCCAGCTCGGTCCCCAAGGGCAATAATGAACGCTCCCCACCAGGTCCCCTCCTGGAGCAGAGCTCCTCCACTGCCCCATCAGCTACTGCAAGCACCATTCATAGTATTTTCAGCAGGAGAAAAATTGCAATCAAGGTCCATTTCCAGGCTGAAAACGTGATCTCTGAGCATTCAAACGCAAGCAATTAGGCAATTTTATATATATGACAGATTCACAGCAACTAGCTTATTAACATTTCATTCAGTAGAGGCAAGGTAGCTAAAAATGACTCTAACTAGCAACTTTCTGGATATTCAGAGTTATTTTTTTCTGATAAAAGCCCCAATACTCAGGAGTTTATAGAATAATTAAGTTTGTAGACCAGCTGTGGAATCTCACAGTAAAGTTTCTAACTACATTGCAAGTCATCCAGTTTTTGCAAAACACATCTGTTCTACAGCATTGTTACTTCTACAGCAAGCACAGCATATTTTAACATATCTGCAACCTCAGACATTTGTGAACATGCACCTCTGATTTAGTCCTGATTTTTCTAGTGACACAAAATGATAGTCTCCATTCTCTGACCAGGGCCAAACACTTGAAGGAGGGTCTGTTAGCAGTACTGCGGAACCATTCTTGCTCTGAATCCACACAGTAAGGTACGAGGCTTATTTTAGGACTGAGGTTGTACAATGATGATTTAAGAGTTTAGGATGGAGAGGTCTATTGTGCCTGAGCATCTGGGAAATTTATCAAAATCTTTGATTAGATTAGGATATACAAATCACAGTAAGATTAGGCCAGACCTTCTTCCATTTACAAGCTTGTTTTCCTGCAGCTCATCTAATAGCAACTAAAATAAACCATGGTATCCAGGAAATCTAAGGGAAAGATTTATGAGATTATGACTGGCAGTAGTTGGAATTTGGCTTAGCCAGTAATTCTGGTATATACATATAGTGCAAAGTGTGAAATTTACTCAAATTTTGTCTGGATGCAAATGTTGAGGTTTAATTATTTGAAAACGACAATCTTTCAGGAAAACTTGAAGCAAGAGAAACAAAGCAGAGGAAGGAAGGATAAAGGCAGACATACATTTAGACACGCAACATTTTAGCAGTTGGTGTAAAGGGAAATAGAACCACTTTTTTTTTTAGTTTCAGTAACATTTCAATTGTCATGATTCAGCAGTGGTTTAACAAATGTTAATTTGAGAGCTCACACACACTTTTTTAAGTGATTGCCTTCTCTTTCAAGATGGCAGAGCCATGGAAGCTGCTGGTGGTGGTACAGAGTAACAAACTCTTCCTTTTGCGCTTCAGGGAAGGGGAGAAGACTTACAGCAGCTCCTGTAAGTCACTTGGTGAAAATCCCTCTATTCATCTGGCTCAGCACCAGCCTCCTGCTCCACTGTGTGCTGCATCAGGGGTATTCAAGGATTCACATTCTGGTGTTTGGAAAGGCTATCCAGATCCTGCCTATGATTAAACAAGTCTCCAATAGCTCATCAAGGCCACGGGATGTACATAACCAAGAGGAGCCTACTGTAAATCACAGATGAGTTTTATTACCACTGGTGCCCACAAGTCCCATGCCATCTGGCACAGACATGTGCTGACACCTGCCCGCACCCCCAGTGCCCAAGAGCCAGGCTCCAATGGTTCTCCTGCCAAGCAGACCCTGTGCTACTGCAGCCCTGGCCTGCCAAAAGGTCCTTCCTCTGCGCTCAGAGGGAGAAAAAGAGCCAGTGCTTGCATATAAAGCAATTATCACTTTTAGAAAAAACAAACTTCAACAACATTCATCTCAATGTTTACTGTTAATCATTACTAATTCATTTTGGGTGCACTGCATTATAATAGCAAAGCCATTCAGCATTCATGAGGGCTGGGAACATTGGCTGAGGTCCTTGCACATTGCCCGAGAAGGATGCAAATGTTGTGGTTCCCTTTTTAATGGTGAGGTTTGGCTTTGTGCCCTGGGAGCAGAAGAGCAAACTATCCTTTGTGCAGCGACAAGATCTCTGTTTGTACATGCAGCCCCAGGAAACAGTGCCTTAGGGAACCGGACAAAGCTTGGAAGTCCTTGCAGACCTGCACCACATTCCATCTTCCTCAAAGG
The DNA here is from genome assembly GCF_000687285.1 of Phaethon lepturus. Lineage (NCBI taxonomy): Eukaryota > Metazoa > Chordata > Aves > Phaethontiformes > Phaethontidae > Phaethon > Phaethon lepturus. The sequence continues at coordinate 86,870 of NW_010536842.1, read as the reverse complement.
TTAGAACAGGACAAGGTGGCTTCTAACAGGACACACACTGCCCTGTGGGCACCAGTCACCTCCCGCCACCTTGTCACTGCATGCCACCACACCAGAAGGCTCCCTTATCTTCCCTCACAAACACTGGAATAGGGCATTACCTCAACTAATGTAACGCAATAGAGACAACTCTGGTGGTCTCCAACATGCCAGCAGGGCCCAACACCCTTCTCCAGAGAGCAGGTAACTGGCTTCCCCTGCTTCCAGGTGGGAGGAGAGCTTGCAAGCCTTCTGCCCTTCAAGCTGAGAATCACAGCTTTGTGTTGATCTTCATCACCCCCATCTTCTTCATTGCAGTAAGCACAACCAGGTCCTTCAGCAACAGATCACCTGCGGCTACAGCCCTGTGGCCATACACAGGCTCCCAGCACTTTCATCACATCTCTGCAAGTGAGCAAAACCCTCTTTGCTAAAAAAAAAAAAATTGCTCAGGAAACCTGGTGCAAAGGCTCTCTCCCAAAACTCCTTCTGAAGTCACCAAACCTAACTGTTATACAGCAATGATGTCATCACCCTAAACATGAATTAAGAAAGCTCATGTTCAAAGTCAGAGAGGAAGGATTCCCTTTCTGCATTCACTCTCAGTAACAAACCTGTGCTTTAGTTTTATACACCATGATTCTCCAGTTAGACCCAGAGAGAACTAACATACATTTAAGGTCTATAGGTTTCCCAAATTTAAAAAAAAAAAAAAGAAAAAGAACTGTGTACACACTACCATATAATTTATATGCTACCTCCCCTCACTTCTGCATTCCTCATTTCATTTACACAAGCGCCAAAGGAAAATAGCCTCACTTGGTACAGAAAAGACTATTCCAGAAGAGTTTGTTTTCTGCTCCTGCTAAAATTTCACAGCAGTGACCTAGTATTCTGCCTTCAGGCAAAAAAGAAGTGTCACCAGAGCTAGTTTCTGTGATCTGCTGACCAAATATCTGCTTTCTAAATACTGCACCCTGAGTGACTATATTTTTAATAACATGAGGAGTACTCTGTAGCTGTTTTTAGAAAATGAAAGATTGATCTCTGGTCATTTTTATGCAGTCTGCTCTTGGCTATGATAGTGCTTCACTGACAGCAATTAACCAAGGTCAGCAATATAATTTACCCCTTTTTAAATTACACTGTAGAAACATTGCACAGAGGAGCGCACCAAGTGCATGAAATTTAGCAGTGACCTGGGAGCTCGATCATTAAGCACACAAGGGGGCATATTCTCCTCGCTCTGAGTGCACTTCCCATTAATGCTAATAGCACATTGAGAAGAAAATATACACCGTAAACTTTCATTACTCGCTTTCTCCCTTGCTCTTTGACTAATGAGTTTCTGATGTAGACTCAGAGGTAGGTAATACATCCAGTTCTCTCTATGCCAGTGCTACAAAAAACCAAAAAGGCTTTTTCTTGCAAGTACAGACACTCCTATATTTCACACTGTGGATTTGATTAAAACCTGGTTTTAGCCATTCAATCCAGCCAGTATTTGAGTGGGACTCACAGGTACACTAACAAACACTGCCAGAAAGGACAGTCTTCTTTCTTCCGTTCTCAGCCACTGTCCTTATACCTGCCCCTTGCACCGCACCAGCTGTGGTGCTTGTCTGATGCCTTGGAGAGTCAATTCACCCCACTAACTGAGCACAAGAATAAGAATTTCTCTTCTAGCCTAGCAGAAAAGTTGCGTATCTTTAAACTTCTCACTCTCAAAGAGAGTAGTTTTTTTCCAGTCAGCTGGTATCCTAGTGGCATTCAAAGTGTATAATTACTTTCTAGCCATTCACATTCCCATAATGCTTCCTATAAGACACGGATTTTTTTATTTTGTGTCCCAAACTAACTATGAAATTGCTGCCACATGTCACCTTACCAGTGGCCAAAGGTGGCTGATGAATAAGGTAGCTCCAAACCAGGAAAAATATTGGTCCAAGAGGAGGAAAAATTGCAGGTGTTGAAATGTCTGCTTTGGGTATCATTACAGAATTTATGGGAGATGTGCTCATTTTTTACAGGCATGAGGGACCCATAATGGTGAAGTTGTGACAACCTCTGGAAGAGGAGCATTCCAAAGCAAAGGCAGTTATGGGATCAGACAGCAACCAGAGCTGTATGTAGACAGAGCAGCAGGCCCCACTAGCAGGAGAAGAAAAGGGAATTTTGGGAGGGCTACCCAGGATGAAGGCATCCTGCCTGCTGCAGCCCCCTGCTACACCAACAGCTCTTCAGAGCTCGGAGCAGAAGCTGTCATCCTTGCTCTCTCCTTGTGGCCCAGGGCTGGGCAGGACACTGGTGCTGGCCCAGGAGCCCTGTTTGCCCTGTCTGGACAGCCCATTCCTCCTCGCTGCAGAGGAACAGGAGGTGCAGGCAGAGGCAATTTGCTCCATGGTGCTTCTGCCATTTCTGCCCCTCACCTCCCCATGCCTGTTCTTGGCCTCAGCCTCATTTCCTCTTCTCTCCTCAGCTGCTAACAGGGTTGTTTTGGGGAAAAGAGAGGTAGAAAGAGCACATCGGGACTAGATGCCCATCGGCATTTGCTTTATAGAAGTGTTTGCTTTTGTTAGGGTGCAAGTAACACCTTTATTTCTTTGGCTGCTGGGTTTTGCAGGGGAAGGAGAAGAGGATGTTTCTTGGAAAACTTTCCGAAAAGCTACATGTGCAAATGTGGGTACGTGGAAGTCACAACAGGTAGGGGGAAAAACAGGGCTGAATATTCCTTACCAGTAGTGCCCCATGCTCCGGTTCTTCCATCACCCTGAACCCACAAAGCTTCCTTCCTCCACACTCACGCAGGCCCCACAGAATTCAATTTACTAAACACGGTAGTCTCACACTGACAAAACTCAGTTTTATCCACAATAACGAGAAGCCTTGAATCAGGTCTAACTTCTTGAACGCGAAAGCCCCCTTTCAATCTGCATTTCTGTATATTGGAAAAAAACACTGTAAGATAGGGAAATGCATCAGGAAATCACACCCTCTCCCAGGCCACCAGCTCATAAACTACACCTAAGTCCTTGACAGAGCACATCTGCCTCCACTAAAACAGAACAATGGCAACTCAGATTTCTTATTATCAATACGTTTACAAGCTGGTTGTTCAAAACCCTCTTGGTTCCCTTGAGAACTGAAAATAGTTTGAATCAAGAACTCAGTATTTAAAACATACAAATCTAAATAACTCTACAGGCTTAGACGATCAATCTTTATTCTGAAGTAATGACCACAGTGCACCAGGATTTTGTGCCAGACTGAAATCCAGCAGGGAATCAAAACTAAGCAATGCATTTAGTTGAGCTTCAGAGCACTCCTGCTCTCTACAAGCCCAATCTATTTGTGCAGCTACACAAGCTGCCTGGCATGCAACCCAAAATTTCTGCTAGACTAAAACAACTGGCAAGTCTATTTACAACTAAATAACCTAGTAAAGAAAAAGCAATATATAAAAACAGTTTCAGAAGCACTTAATACACTTTTTAAAAAAAAAAAAAGGTTTTGAAACTTACATATGAAAATCTTTAGCTTAAAGACATCTAGAGAAATTGACTACTAAATAAATGGTCTTACTTGAGAATAAATAAGACAAACATACCTGAAGCATCTCTACTGTATCTGAGCATTCCTCCAAGCCATTCAAGGGTACCAGGATGGATAGACATTGCACTTACCCCTTCAAGTGTTTTCTTGCCTGCTATTCAGTCTTCTATGCATTAGCACACAGCTCAGGTGCTCACCTAGCAGCAAGAGCCACTCCTAACAAAGGGCCACTTTTCACACAACCACATTTTTTTCAAGTGGAAGCATTGCATAACAAATAACACTAACATTATATTACTAACCGTAAGTCTTAGCATTTAGTAGAGAAATACCCCAACCCTTCACCGGGAGACACACTGCAACACAGGCATTTATTAACCTGGAAATCTATCAAAGGTTTAATGGAAACAGCTGCAAATAAACTGCAAGCAGGTGGGCTGAGTTATGGAAGGTTTGCTTATTGGCAACTGAGCCTTCACCTCAACACGGCTCTGCCTGCAGCAGCTGAAGCTGGAGCTGATCAGAGCCTGGGCTTGGGGGTGCAGAGCTGGGGCAGCCAGTGAGCAGGCACTCAGTGCAGGCGTCCCTAATGGCCCACTTCTCATCCAGCCACTGTCCTTGCGAGCAGGTGCTGCCAGTCGCTTTGTTTTGCCATCGGGCAGAGCCCCCGTCTCCCTGCGCAGGGGCGGCAGGCTGAGCTGCTCTGCGTCCCCTTCCCTCTCCCTTTCGCCAGCCTGCCTGATCCCAAGCTCCCACCAACGTGCCCACGCAGTGCCTTTTCATTTTAGCAGGGGCTTGTGTGAATCAAAAGCTTTCTGCAGCACACGCATAAGTATGGAAAAGGAAAGCTTTATGGAGGTAACCATCGCTGCCCAATATCACAAATGGATTCCTCTTAAAATTCACCTGCTATGCGTGAACTGGTAGAAAGTGCTGATGCTAACGGGCATGTGAAACCACTGCCTACATGAGCGGCTTTCATATCAAGCAGGTCCTCAGAAACCACTGATAAACTAGAAGGAGCTGGTATTGTCTGATGTTGAAGGTTGGGGTTTTGGTTTTGTTTTGAGGACTTTTTTTTTCCTAATTGTTGTCAAAATTGGTTGTTTTAATAGAACAGTTTGACTTTCAGAGATACTGAAATCCATAAAATCCCTGGAAGGTTCAGGACTTCAGAAAACCAAGTTATTCCCTTTCAGGCCTAGCTATTAACACAGACAATATTAAAAATAATTTTGTCTGAGTGTCTTCAGCAGCTATTTTAGAAGACATTTCATAGTCTATCCTAACAATTTGATCAATTCAAATCAGTGTTAAACCTATCACTTTCACCAACAGTACACTCAGTCCAAATTGGAAAATGAGCATCTTACATATTTAATCACAGAGCATAGCTCTTGTAAGGTGATGCTTCCACTTGTCATACAGCACATGTGCTAGAGATTAACTGGAAACTACTTTTAAATATTCAGTATTCTGTGTGATATTATCAATGATCAAAGATGCAGAGAAATTCTACTTATTAATTAATAAACCATGCTTTAAGCCACAGATACGGAGCAACCAGAAATAGGAAGCTGTCATTCATGAAACATAAATCAGCATTTTCCATTTCTTTTCCCACCTAGCTAATCACAAACAGTAATGAACCATGGTCAAAACACATAAAGGCTTCTTGGGGGAAAAAAAATCAATGCCAAAATGGCCTATTTAACCAATTGATAGTCATTGCGTGAGGAACATTATCTAAACTTCAGTTTTCTGACTAATTACTGTAACAAGGAAGGCATGAAGCTAGGAAAGAAAAGAGAAGGGATTAATGATATTTTTATGGCAAAACCTGCAAGGGAAATTGAAAATCCTAATCATACTTATATTGATGTTGATATTCACAGCAGATTTTCCAAGCTGTATGAATTTTTATCACAGATCATTCACATACAAATATTTACTTTCTTAATGGACATTTTTCCCTGAATGAATGCTAAAATGCGTACCAAAGCAGAAGGTTATAAGTTAATTGCTATTGTCATTTCTACTCAATTAATGCCTACACTAAAGTTGTCATGCAGTAAAGGCAAAAGAGAGAGAAACACCACTGGTAATGGTGAATTTCCTGGCTTTTATCACCCTGTCAAAACATTATCATTCTGTAATCACAGGCTTTCATGCAAAATAGCTCAAATGGCAGCAAAATCCCAATGCAATGCATTTTTAAATATCAGTTTAGTGATGGCAAGGGGCAGGATTAAGCACTTAAGCGCTGCTTAAGTTTTTAGTAAGCTGCTACTTGGAGGAACTCCCAACCTAAGCGTGGGCCAGCACAAGGAGATAGGCTCCACTGGGGGGCTTTGGAATGGCTACACTCCGCGCAGGCAGCAGCAGGGTGGTGGGAAAGGCAAAGAGGAGGACTGATCCTCCAACAGATATTCACTGTCATGAAGCCTTTCCTGGAATTCAGCCTCAAATTTTGGGGACCAGGAATCCTGGGGTTCACCAAGAACACACAAAACTAAGTTTATACTACCTTCCTGTGCCTCAGGTTTCCAAACCCAAGTTATCCTTGGAGTGCTACTGCCAACAGACACCAGGGTTGCTGTCAGGCTTTGTGAATATTAAAGCCGTCTCAATTACAACTAAAGATGCTGGAAGAGATTTGGACCAGAGTACCTCTTGGGGTGAGATACGTTCTCCTGAGAAGGGAGAACACACACTCAAATCTCACTTCATAAAGAAGGAATTTCACCCCTAAATCAGATCAGTGCTCCAGCCTCTTGCAAAAGGAGTTTCCTCCTCAGGCTCCACAAATCTAGCTCATGGCTTCCTTAGCACCTGCTTGGACTCAGCTCTTACTATTCTGTGAACTACCTTCTAAAATAAGCTCAAATGAAATGTGTTGCGTATGCGTCACTTCAGTAGTTTACTTTTCGCTAAAACTAGTTGTTTAAAAGTGTCAAATTTATGAATGAGTTTGACCATTCTGCGGCATAAATATTTCAATAGAAAAAATTCAACCCCAATTCCACAGCTGAATTCATCAACTCCTTTCAACGCCACTGCAATGCTTTCCTTTCTACCACAGTTCAGCCCTGAAACAAAGTAATCTGAGACCTACAAAGTGTGCAGGGGAGAAGACATTGTAGTGTTAATGGATTATGACAGCAGGTAATGACACATCAATATATTGTTATAGTAATAGGTCCACAGCTACCCAAAGTTGCAATCATACAACAGCAGCTGAATCCAGTTGTGCATTGATCGCACACTTTCTGATACAGACATTTTTGTGTGGCATTTGCAAATCCCCAAGATGGAAAGTCAGATTAGCATTTTTTATTTTTAATCACATTTGGCAATCACATACACTTACCATACGTCTCCTCATGTGTAGCCTTCGCACCGCACAGGAGGCTCTGCTCCTATCTGCAGACCTTTGTATGTTGCATTTAGATTTCTTTCTGCAGAAACCACTAGTACTCACAGCAAAACTCCACCAAGACACAGGTCCACTTCTAAGAAGCAGCGTTTACTATGGAAGTATTTATATGCCTCAGCAGCTCTTTCCCCTGAAGACACTCTAGACATGATCCTTTCCCTGGAAACGAGGCATGAAAGTGTGGGAAACTACTCACAGCTTGATGACTGCATTTCCTTAGCTCTGCGAGGAAAATTACTAGGAGTATATGAATACACAGAAAGCTTATTTACAAGTTAGGCTGTTAGAAAACTTGGATCCAAAACAAGGCATCTGTGTGTTCTCTGCGTTTCAAGTACTCGTGTTATGTTGCCTAAAACTGCTCGTTTCTTTGGGTACTGGGCAATACTAATTTATGAAGAGGTTTTCATATCTACTTGCATCTAAAAAAAAAAAGCACAGCCATTTACAAATAATAATTTCTTCTGCTTCTGAAATGTCTAAGGAATATCACTGGGTCAAACCATCAAACCATTACCAGGCTCCCTGGGTCTGGAAACCAGTGCTACAGGGGAGAGTATGCAGTACTGTACAGTTCCCAGATTGGGTGTTGGAGCATGTCCAACATTGACCATTTCTCTTTCAAATTCCAGGATGAGCCCCCCCCATCCCCAACTGAAAGGCAACGATAAGAGAGGCGTGTAATATACATTCTCCCACTGGTCTTACAAGCAGTACTGCAGTTTTCAAAGCCCTTGCTGTAGCACCAAAGAAAACAAAGCTCACAAACCTGAAAAAAAGAATTCAGCCAAATGGCTGAAGTCTTGCATTAAATCCAGCTAAGGAGCAAACTTCCGACAAGTGTTAATTTATGGTGCTTATAGCAGTGACTACCAAATCCTCTGAGTACTCTGCACACAGAGTTTATAGCCTGCCAAGCCAATGTGAGTTAGGGTTTAGTTACCAATTCATTAAAATACACGGCATTGACACGGGTGAAATTCCTTGCCTGCTTTCAAATTCCCAGCTTTTATGTTTATGCTACACAACTTTTACACATGACTGAACAAACATCTGAGAATCCAAGTTTTTAGATTTTTTTTTCTTCAGTTAGAATCAGATTTTGTCACCAATACCGCATGTATTACAGATCATGGCAAGATAAGGAGCTGGAATAAATTTTATTGTAAGAACCACTTTGAATTAATTCTTGGAGTAAGGAGTAATTTACCATTAAAAGGGATGACAGGCACCAGAACTTGCAGCAAATCATCATTAAAAACAACAGATGTTTTAGTCACACTATTAAAGAAAATTTAAGCCTAATGTATCTGGGTCAAAGCCAGGCTTTCACTGAGTAAACAGTAACATATACGTTTAATTGAGAGGGTCTCTTGTATTTTACAGGTCTATGCTGGCAGTATGTACTTCCTCACATTAGGACTAATCTCCAGAGATAAAAACCAACTGAATCGAATTATACTGTCTGTACCATCTTTTTTTAAAGGCAAAAATCTTGACTTGCATAATTTTCTGTTACTTTATGTTGTTAGAAGAGCAAGTATTTTAATTTAAAACTTGATAATGGAAGAAAGTGAAATAGCTTGTTGTGGAAACCAATACTGACATCATGTTTATTTGGTTTCTAAGTTGGTGTTAGACTTTGCCCTACAAGGTGGATCCCATCACCTGAGCAGCTCTCAATGTCCACATCCTTTCTCGTCAAAATCAGAAATGTGGTTTGGGGATTTTGTTCACGCGGCATCATAGATTGCTCATTTAGAAATTATTACAATACAATAGATCCATTACACACTTTCCAAGAAAAAAATCCTTTGGTTAAAAAACTAAGAAATGTTTTGAAAAGTACCTTGCTTTTGAGGGAAACGGTGGCAAATGTTTTGATTGGGAATTTTGGGAATTCATTTGGAATAACTGAAACTGAATTTTCTTTCCAGCATTATATCATGAGTTTCACATTATTTTATGTGACGTGTATTTAAGTTTCCGATGAGCACTGACATACAAAAGCCTTTATATTACCTTTAAAATAAGGAAAGCCATTGCTATCCACAAACAACTGAAAACCTCTTCAACTTACCTTCTTCTAGATCAACGCTTTTCTTCAGTGTGTTTTCACCAGTTTCTTCCAGGCGGGGACATCTTGCTCTCCAGGCCCCCTCCGGCCCGTCTGTCCTCAGGCGGCTCCTGGGAGAGGGGCTCGCGGCTCCTCCCTGCGCAGGGCCGTTTGGTTTCCCTCCTCCACCCTTCTCGTTTCATCCTACCAAGAGCCTGAATTCTTCCCAGGAGGTAAAGCTGCAGTCCTTTTTTGAACGACGTAGGACAGGCGGGAGCTCAAAAGTCTCTCAGTGCCTTGGGTGTCAGTGCTGGCAGCAGGGCGGGCTCTGTGAGGAGAGGCTGGCGCTACCCCATGCTGGACTCAGCTGGTTCCAGCTGGTTCCAGCCGGTTCTGCAGCGGCCCCACCGGAGGGCACAGCTGAGTCCCTCGGTGAAGCTGGTGGCACCTCTGTGAACGCGTGTTTAAGAAAGGGCAAAAGGCTGCCCGGGAGTGAGGAAAAATGTGTGAGGAACAGTCCTGTGGCACTAGGAGGAGGAGCGGGCAAGGCCAACCCACCGCAATCACAGAAATTCAGCCATTTTTGATGAAGAGGTAGTACTGTGTTTCATTTTTCTCACAGTTGGTGTACTTGAGAACAGCAAAGAGGAGAGGAGGAGCAACAATCTCCTATATATCCAGAACAATAATTTATTCCCAATAATAGAGAGTGATCCCTACTACTGGCACACTTTCACCACAGCTATGAAAAGGAAACAAATGCTTTCCTGATGTCGCTGACACCCATTTGGATACTTAGGCTTTATCTCCTGCCACAGGACTCCCTCTCTCTTAAAAAAAATCCCTGTAGACAAGGATTTGCCTTTGCAGTTGATTTCTTCCCCATCAGGAGACATCAGGCATGCCTTCTGGTCTTGTTCAAGTCTTTCTCATGAATCAGCGATTGGAAATGCACCACCTCAGCCCAGACAGCAGGCTGGACCTTAACCTTTTAAAAATTCTGCTTTTAATTAGTTGGCTCATCTTTCTTAGAGAAACTGTTGCCAGGACTGTAAATTGGGGAGAGCAGAAAACGCTCATCACACTGCAGAGCACTGGAAAGGTCAGGGCCGTCTCTGCTGCTACCTAAAATAAGCACTAGAAAAGACGTGAAAAGTCAGCGCGATGGCAAAGCCTGCAGCAAAGGTGGAGAATGACATTTCAAACTATGTTTTCGGCAAGTGGTGTTTCAGTAAACAGAAACATTCCTATCTGGAAACACGCCATGTGGTCTTCCAGCATGAGCCCTCCTTGCTCTGCTTGTTCTCAGGAGCTGGCAACGGCAAGATGAATGTCTGCGAGGTCAGTAGCTGTACATCTCTGTTCGTGGCACAAGGGCGTACGCTGTTAAATGCCCATTCCTCAATGATTTGATCTTGGCTCACAGGAAAAAGAGAACCAGTTATCTGTGTGGGAAGTCTGAAGTGCTTAGACAGAACGTAACACTGTGACAAACCACGTCCTCCACCCAGCCTTGTCCCACCGCTTCCGTATGAGGCAATGCAGTCCATTTCCACCAAATGTATAGGTCGTTGAAAAAACCAGAAGTCCATTAGCCTCTGAGCGACCAAGGCTATGAGAGGTGTGGGTAAACTAACTGAGCAGAGACTATCAGGACTAAGCAGGGAACAGATTTTTCATTTTAATAGCTAAAATGCAAAACTTCCGAGTTAGCTAGGGATTAATCTAAAACCCTTGGCTTGAATCAAAAAGAAGTGGTTTTGTTTGGGGGGTTTTTGTGTTTTTTTTAAAAGTAGTGCTTAAGAGAAATGTAATTTCCAAATCATTCTTTAAAAGGCATTGTGAAATGTTTCAATATTTTAAAAAGCCATCTATTAATTTTTCTAGTCAAAAACTATTTGCCTAGTACTGTTTAAATTTGTAAAACTATTGGGACTCTCCAACTAGTATTTAGGTTTCACCTCAGGCTTGGGACAGTGCAGGGCAAACCTGGCTCCACTGAAACAGTCAGCAGTTGAGTGAGAACAGGGAGGCATTGAGGTGGGAGCGGTGGGCAAAGCAGCACCGGCAGATGTGCAATAGAACCAGGTCAGTGAGGTTCATTTATTTTCATTTTCTTCACTGTTCTCTAAGGACCAAGGTATATGAAGGTCTATAAATTGTAGTTTCCTCATTGGAATTTCAGTGTTTTCCTGCCATGCACGTTCAGGAAGGACAGAAACTCCTGAAGCGTGTTTTCACAGTCATTCTCTTTAATGCCACGTTAATAAAGGACTCGGTTTAGGCTTTGCTGGTATTTTTAAAAACACACATTAATCCTATGAACTACAGGTGACATCTTGTAATAGAGACTATCCTAAGAAACTAAGGCATTTAGTTATAAAAGAAATTACCTTAGTCTCTTTATGGGCTTCTAAAATAGCTTAGAATCGATCTATGTGTTTAAGCTGTATTAATATTTTAGGAAAACAAGTATCTTTTGATAAGGTAGAAACAATTTCTCCAACTCTATCTATCTATCATCCATCTCTCTCTCTCTCTCTCTCTCTCTCTCTCTCTGATGCAACTGGCTTTTTTTGACTGTCAAAGACACATATAATTTTGGGAACCTCAGCTATTCCCTAATCAATGGCTTTGCAGTACCAAGACAGTTGTAAAAGCTTATTTATAGCAAAGCATCAACATGTTTTCTTTGACTTTGTACAGAGAAGGGTAGAATTGGTCTGGCTGTTTTTGGTTTTTTTTCCCAAAAGGACAGTTGAGACCAAGGGAAACATTTGACCAAATTTCATAAAAGGTAAAAAAGCTACTGAAAATTGTCTTAAGAGTAGTGTCAAACAACCAGCCCTCACAACAAATACTGCCTCTGGTACGTGACACTCATCTACAGTTTTTGTAATATGCACTGGAAAATTTTACTTAGAAAATTTCAAAGGTGACATAGATTTTATTACTCCACAATTAAATAGCAAAGTAGTTGGAAAAAGTATTAAATCAGTTAGTACCTTTAGGAAGGCCCCCCGGAAGGTCTAATCTAGAAGAATTGAAAGCATCAGTGGAAATGAAAGGTTCTTGTCCCAACTGACATTTGTAACTAAGTCTGATTAAATCACATCAGAAGCTGGGAACTAACTTGAGTGTTGAGTGCCCATTTTATGACATTTTAAGGTCAGTTTAAAACTCAGCTAAATTTTATCTGACTGTCTAAAATGTATACCTATAATATATAAAAGCTGACAAATTACTTCATCAGTTTCTGCACAGGAACTATACTGGCTTATGTATTACATCAGTCGAACCTTGCAAATGGTACGCAAGCTCAAAAGACACACACAATTTTTGTTAATAACCTGTTCAAAATCGTATTTAAAGAAAAAATTTAAGACTTCCATGGGACCAATTAATTATGTTATATAAAAACACAAACAAAATTCATTAATTGATTTTCATATTTGCATGCAACTTACGTTTGAGGGAAATTTTTAATTTAATTAAGCTCTTTACCACCTAAGATCTTAGTGTAATCTTAATGATCTAACAGTGAAATTGGAAATGAAGCGCAAAAACAGCTTTAGACTGTCAAACACATATCAAATGGAATAATTTGTAACCCCTATGATTTGAGTTGGATACAAATCAGAGACCTTTAGCTGCAGCACTGTACTTCTTTACCAGTAATCTCTGACAACCAATAGTGTCTTAGAAGAAAGCCATATTACATATGTGTGCCCTGCATCCTTCAACTCATCTGATGTTCTCCCTTATCAGACTGTGCTTTTAATTGCTTACAGCTGGGATTTTTAAGGATACATGCCTGCATTGGGATGTCACAAAAAACCAGAAACTGAAAAGAAGTCTCAAGACAAAAGACGCCTGTATGCTTTTGATCATGGGTAGGGTTAAAATACATTGTTTTCTCTGTAAAAAGTCCTAGAAAATTAAGGAGGCAACATCTTGCTGTGCAATAAAAGAAACAGGACTGCATGGGGAGGAAAGAATGGGTTTGCTTATGAAGTATTTGCTTGGGGCATTAAATTAAAGCTCTGCTAGTGAATTTAGTTATAATATTTTCTAACTTTCTTAGATCCTGGTTTTACGACTTATGCAACGTTTGCATTGTGTCCCACACCATGTGTTCACACAAATGCTACAGGCTCTCGTTAGCAAGGTTCAGAAATCAAAACACTCTTCTGAGGGCACTATAGCCTTCACTCTCCTGTCTCGTTCCTGTGGAGCCGTTCACCGCTGGGTGACACAGGCTTCCCCACACCCACCCCAGCAGGTCCCCTGCTTTCCCTTCTGTTCCCTCACATGGTGGCTTTTCCCCACAATCTCTGCGCAGTGATGCCTTCTCGCTCCCAGAAGAGACTCTGCTCTAGCAGGTCTTCCTACCTGAGGGTTCCTTCTAGATTCTTGCTTTGATATTGCCTCCAGTTTAGCTCCTTAATTTAACTACCAGCTAGATCTTAGACATTTAAATCCTCTACCTACCTCCTCCACTCCCCCGCTAACCCTCACATCTCTAGGAACACCTAAAGCCAGAAAACCTCTTTTTCGCTTGTGAGGCTTTTCTTCTCCCCAGTCCCAGCCGTGCATCTACACTTTTTAAACTGACACCAGAAGTTGTGCCCGTTGTCCAAACTGGCTGTTGTCACGGCAGTACTGAGCCCAAGATAAAGATCAACCTCTAATGATTCACATTCAGAGCTTTGCTATGCACACAGCTACTCCTTGAATTGCAGGAACCAAGCCTCATTGCTAACACAAGCCTTCATTGCAGTGCAGCTTTCACAGCAACAAGCATCTCTGGGTGGATGCCCTCACTGCCTCTGAAATACAGGTCTGAAGTATCACAAGTCAGACAGTCCAAAAATAACCCACCTTGAAAGACAGCGCTTTTTTCTGAAAACAGCTCTTCACTTCTGAAAGGCGTAAGTGGCATAAGGTTTTTCAATATGGAGTTGCTACCTAGCTTCATTTCTAATATACTAAGCCTAAGTATTTAAATTGTCAGTAAGTGAAATGAGTGACAGGATTTACAAAGAATGTTAGCTCTGAAATACTTCACTGTCTCACAGTTTGAAGAAGCAATTAAACTTGATATAGTTGGGAGAACAAATAATCCCAAAGCGGAAAGCACACTTTCAGTTTTCAATGTAAACAAACAAACAAACAAAAACCCATAAGAACGATGTGATAACATACAGATCTAAATCATACACGCTGTTCCAGCTTCTGTATAGTTTTACTGCACTGCTTAATAGAAAATATTCGAAATAAAGAGCTGTCACCAACTGCCACTGAAGCTGAATCTCATCCTTCCTCGTAAATTAGCAGAACTGTAAAGCTGCAACCACTAACAAGCTACCGCAAATTGATTCCAGTAGAGAAGAGAGAGGTTGGTACTTCTTTGGTATGACCTTCTCCATTTAGAAGGGTTTTATTTGCAGCAGAAATTTGTCATCACAGCACTAGTACCAGCTACTGTGCCAGAATACCCCGTTTCCAGCCAAAACATCACATCTGTACTTTTGAATTAACCTTCTTGGCTTAACTCAAGGTCACTTTATTTTCCCCTTCAGCATCATTTAGCCACTTTTCCTTACAACCCCCAGAACTTCATGGTACCTCCAGTTCCTGCTATGTTTCATTTCCTTTCACACCTCCTCAGTCCCTTTCAGTCTTTTCACATTTCTAGTTGACTCCCTCCTAACTGGTCTTCTGGTTTCTGGTTCCCGTAGGGCTTGACTTTCCTTCTGCTTACATCTTTCATGCCGCAGATGGTGGTGCAAACTCTTTTCTATGACTGCAGAACTACTCTTGAAACAGGCCCATGCGCAAAGACTGCACCTCAGATCTGCACGCACACATCACTGTCCAAGAGCCAAACACCCAAACGTGCATTGCTGGGTGTGTGCCCCGAGGGCAGGCTCCCACGCCAGCCTCCACCACGAGCTGAGTGTCCCCATAGAGCCCTGAGGCTCCTTGTGTGCCAGCCCAGCGGTGCCTTTGCCTTCATCCCCCGACAGATCTCCAGAGCCAATGAGGACCAAGATTTTATCCACTCTGCTGCTACAGGCAATCTCTTGGTCCAGAATACAGGAAATAAACCCAGCAAGTGGGTTTTTTTAACGTTTTCCTATCATGAAGAAAATCAGCTTGTGCTGTATCCTACCCTTTTCAGTTTGGTGTCATCTTTCAGAACAGAAACTTTTGCCAGAAACTTCTTTTCAGCTAGAAGCACCTATTGACCTCTAACATTTTCTGGTACAGGATGGCAGGTGTGACATAAAATTTGAATGGTGGCTAATTGACTATTTCAAAGTAAAGGAAAGATTTGTTGAAGTTATCCCCAAAGTAATTTTGGATTAATTTATTTTCTTTTACTTCAAATAAAAGCATGCTGCTACAGTAATGTGTCACAGAGTTCACAGTAAGTGCCAGCAAATCCTATAATGAAGCCTGCTGTATTTGCGTATGCAATTAATACTGCATATGGCAGCATTCAGTTTGTTAGTTGTCTTTAAACAGTGCTCAGTAATCTGCACTTCAAGAAGTACCACACCAAGCAAAGCTTTTAAAGTGCTTTACAAACACATTTCATTAATCTTCAGCAGCTTCTTAAAGGTGCACATTATCATCCTTACTCTACCAATGGATAAAACTTTGCACAAAGAATTAATGTACAATTTTTCAAAGCCATTTAATGCTTAACCCTTAATAAGGCTTAAAAAACTGGTTGTACATCAAGGTCCCAGAAGGAAACTGAAAATGCCCAAACACTAGCAATAGAAACAGCTAAGGCCTGGGAATATTTCTATATGAAGAGAGATCAAGTAGAGTAGAGTTAGTTAAAAGAGAATGAACATATGGCAAAGGAGGCATAAACAACCAGAGCACAACTTGCCAGTGCCTCTTCCCTCTTCTTCATGGTTTAACAGAAAGCTGCAAGTGGAGATGCACTGAAATTCAAAGGTCATCTACAAAGGAAACAATACTGTGTACAGCTAATGCAAACCCACGACCATAAGATCTGAAGAAAGGGCTGGCGTCGGGGCCAGACCTGGCGACACGGTGCCAGGCACAGCGCTCGGCTGCAGCGTCTCCCCGCCACAAGGCTGTAGCTCTGGCTCAGCCTCTCCATGGGCTGTGGGAGAAGCCTGCGTGAGCAGCAGCTCCCGGTGAGCTCCCCTCATCACCCTGAACATGGCTGTTGCCTTCAAAAACACTTGTGCTCCAAATAAAGGCAGCATGCCTTCCTCCTTCCTCCTTATGCCATCCTGCATAAGGATACAAAAAAAGCGAAGATATACCATTATGTCTGCTAAAATACGTTGCTGGAATCAAACCTGCTTTAGGTGATTAACAAACAATACACTGTGCAGGGTTTGGAAAATACCTCCCAGATGAGAAAATTAATTCACAACTGTTGAGGAGGATTTTATACTTTTCTTTTTAACCACTTCTCTTCCACCGAGGTTTCCTGCTCCTGCCTCTGCAGCTGTCACTGTAAGAGTCATTAGGTCACCAAGGAGAAAAGCATGAGACGACTGACAGCATCTGTGCCCTCCAGAAGAATAAGAGGAACAAAACAGGCTTGCAGCAAGGGCTGAGTGGCCTGCAGTTTGCATGCAACTTTTCCAAGTGCTCTGAAGAAGGGACTCTGGCCTGCTGTCATGAGAGATGTAAAGAGAGGAATGATTTCATCGCTGAAAGTATTTGGTTTCTGAAGTCAACAGGAAGACTACCTCAAAGATGAATGTCTGAAATCCATACCTTAAGAGAAGGTGCTCACTGGGAAAAAACAGAAACCTTGTCTCCTATCATAGTAGAGATTTTAATAATCCAGACTGCCAGATCAGGAAGATAAGGGGAACGCAGCTTTTTCTGTGTGTAAGCATGTGAAAGTATGACCTTGAGCAACAAAGACAGCAGCCGCTAGGAAGTGGTAATATACAGACATGCCTGGAAAAAGCATGATATTGCCAACAAGGTTGTCGAATTCAGTAACTTTTTTCACACAGGATGTGGAAAAAAAACAGCTAGTAAAAGGGTCATCCAGACTGGATTCTAACCAAAAGTATGGAAACTGATAAAATCAATGACATGGGACTAGATTTTTTTAATAGGCAAGGAAGAGGTTAGAGAGTACTTAGATAAGCCAGAGGTTTCAAAATTGGCTGGGCCTGATATAATCCATCCCCAGCTGATGAAATCTCAGGGATGTTAACAGTTATTGGCAACCCAGTGTTGAAGAACAGGGATGAGGTGCAGGAGACTGCAACAAGATAAATACACTTCCTGTCTTTACAAAAGGTGGAGGATGAGGAGATGGGAAGTTAGATATCTATCAGCTGCAGTTTCTAGAAATGAAACCATTGGTAAGCAGAGAGAAAATCACAAGAAAATGAGTAGCTGCCCAATTGGATCTGTTCAGAGTAATTGGTGTCAAACCAATCTCGTTTCTTTCAGTAGTAAGACAACAGATTTTGTGTCACATCTTCATTTCTCTAAAGCTTTTCATGGTATTTCATCTCACTTTCTTGTATATAAGCTAAGAAAACACAGTCTGGCTGAAAATACTAGGTGGTGGATGCAGAAATACTGGAAAAACTACTCAGAGTGGTGTCAAATGTTCATTCTCAAAGTAGAAGATATAAAAAACCTGAGCCTCATGGGGGGCCTTCTTAGGTCTGGTATCAGTCTTTATGAATGGCAGATGAATTACTGCACGTAGTAAATTTGCAAATAATATCAAGCTGGGAAAGGGGAAAAACAGTTGAAGATCAAATGTGGATTTAAAAAATAACTTAAATGTTGAAGTTTGAAAGCAAACAAAACCAGGTTTATATTCAATAAGAACAAATGCAGAAATCTACACCTATGCTGGAATAATCATCTGCACAAATGTAGGGCAGGAAAGAATTTTACTGGTATTAAAGCCCCATAAAAAAATCCAGGATCTATAAAGGGACAAAAACCATGTTACAAAAAACAAGCAAATGCTCTTCTAGAAGTACAAGCACAGAGGTAACCTACAAGACAAATGAAATAGCCCTTCTACTCTTCTCCACACTATCAAGGCCTCAGCTGGAGTACAAGATCTGATTTTGGGTCACGCATACCCAGAAAGATATAAGCCAATTAAAGAAAGTCCAGAGCAGTAAGAATGATCAATAGTCTAATAAACAAGACCTAAACAAATTGAGGTTGCTCAGGAAAGAAGAGACCAAAAAGAGATGATAAGTACACAAAAGACCAGTGCAGAGGAAGAGGTTAATCTATTCTACATGTCCTCAGTGGAACAAGCTTCAAGTTTAACAAGGACGAATCAGTCTGGTATGAGGAAAAAGCTTTCCCCTGGAGAAGGTAACAAATAAATTGCCTAGAGAGACTGTGGAGCCTCTGTGGCTCCACAGTTGACTGTGGAGGGATGAACAAGTCAGACAACAGCTGCCAGAAGCCGCCTTGGAGCAGACATATGGATCAAACTGGGTCCACGAGAAGTCTACGCTATCGCAATGCTTCTGCTGCCTTATGCCCACACAGCAGTCGGCCAGCTCACTTTCAAACAAACCATGGGAAAATAATTGAAAGCAAACAGATATTCTGTATTTGGTATGGAAACTACCTAAAAAGGCCATCTTTCCCTTTCCTACTGAAGCCCTTCCACACCTTAATACCGTGCACATCTATAATGCCCAAAGTGCTAAAGCTCTATACAGACCTGTAGGTATTAAGGGATATTAGGAGATGTGATAGGCAAAACTCTCAGTAAATAACATGCAAGGTCACACTGAAAGGCAGTGACAGAGCAAATAACGCTGCTTCCTCTGGCTCAGGCACCCTTGCTGTCGTCAGCTGCTCACTTTCCCCTCAACTATTTTAATATGGGTGTACAACATTCATTAACCTTTCTCACCAGACCAGAAAGCTAAAATCTAACTCTGCTTTCCTGAGCTACTCAGGAAGTTATTACTATCTTGTTCCCATGCATAAATTTAGAACCAATTTAATTTTCTGGACAGTAAATTGTTAATTAACAGAGTTCAGGCAATAGAGCTGGTGTTACGGAATGACAAGCTCTGTATCAGCTAGCTGCCATGATCTGGGACACATCCATCCCATCTACACTCTACTAGAATTAGCATTCACTTTACACCAAAATAATTAAAAGAAAGTATCTATTTGCACCTCTCTGGGCCCCTGTGGGCCCACACAACATGTTAATACAAAACCATGCTCAGCAATGAATGGAATTCTGTCTGTGTTGACAGTATGGGCTGTGGCCTTCTTCCTGAAAGTGTCATTTATGAACAACCACCCTGCTACTGCGCAGACCTAGAATTCAATGCAGTTGTAGATTTTTCCCACTTTCTACTAAGTTTGCTACAGAGTGTCCTGCAAGTATTCTGGAGAACAAATGCTCTCTGGGGTACGTGGTGGCCTATGACTAGAAAGGGCTGGACTCGAGATCAGCATCGTCCCTTCTCAGATCCCTTTAGCTATGCTCCTAGACAAATCTGGAGTCAGCCAGCAGAGCCCCTGGGTGCTCACTCTGTGCTCGTCTGTTCCTCCCACCTCCCTTTTCTATTTCCATTGTCTGTGTCCTGGTTTATGGTGGAGGGTGGCTGTCATACTGCTTCACTTTACTGAGAGATTTCTTTATAATTTGCATGCATGTGTATTTGCGTAATGGCATGCTGTGGAGTTCAAAGCTGTTTTCTCGCTTTCAAAGTAGTTCTTGTGTGTAAGTTGTCCCAAGTCTGATGTGCACCAGGCTTGTATTTTTGTTTTTGATTGAGTACTGCTGCACTATATTCTTTTTGAAACTCTAGCTATTCTGGGAGAGGTGTATAATTTAATATGTTTCATTCCTGTACAACTTCCTTCATCTTGCACTCAGACATCTGATTTTCCACAGTAATTGGATTTGCCACATTTGTCTCTACTTTTATGACCTATGGTAAACGCTGCTTTTTTAGCCAAGGACTATTAAAGGGTTTGCCGAAGCGTACAGTAGCCTACCATGTAGGTTTTCTGAAACTTAGAATGCTAGTTTTCAGGCATCCTTTTTACATAGAGTATTAACGCACAAATTAATACAGCCTGAACACTACATTAAGCAAAAGCTCTTCTGTACAACAGTAGCTGTGGGCATGCAGTGTAACATTATTAACCTGCTCTACGGTTAGATGCACAGCAATTCAGCATGTTTGCAGTGGGCCAGCCCCAAGTATTCAAGCAGAGACTGGGAAGAAAAAATTCTCACAGGTATTGCTCTAAAGCGCATTCACAGGCAGAACTCCTCCCCATTGAAAGCAAAATGAGAAATACGAAGATACAGTGCAAGGGAGACCTTCAAAACCTTCTGCAGGGGCAGAGCTAATGTCCCAAGGAACTTGGAGCCACGAAGCTGATCTAGGACTCAGAAAACAAGAGCTGTGAAGATGAGCGCTGTACATCTGAAGCCTAGTCACACCAGGTCTGCCTGTAAAACCAAAAACAAGGTAAACCATCTCCTTTGCAAGCACTATGAGACCTGCTAAGGACAAGTGGACTGTTACAATTGGGATGAGGGGCTGCCATCCCACAACTAAGCAAGCAGGGTCTTTCCTTCTCCCGGTTTATTAGTATGTCACCTAGTTCTTTATTTCAGAACCAGTTTCCTTCCCTATTGAATAGATGGGGGAGAATCAGAGCTGCAGGGAAGGGGAAAGGCCAGGAGTGATGATGGGTTAAAAGACAACGCTTCAGGAAATCACACACAGGACACATTTTTAAACTTGTCTCTGATGCTTGCACTGGTGGTCCTCAAGTTTCTCCTACAAGTCCCATCACTTTACTTTTCTTTTTTCTTCCCAACAATGTATACATGTTATATCCGGGGTTGTCATTTGTGCTTGCTGCTCACAGTAGCTGCTTTCAGCCTTTTCCTTTCGTATTTAAAAAGCCCAGCAGGGAGTTCTAAGCAGCTGAGCTCAAAAAGATGCTTTTAAAATCAAGAAGCAAAAGTGCAAACAGCTGCAGGGAACACCACTGAAACCTTCAAAAGGTGGAAAGGAGCATAAGTGCTTCAGTACAGCCTGCTGATTCACTGCTTGTTCGTGCAGGATGCAAACCTGCCAGCAGCGGCTGCACTCTGTAGAGCAATCCCAGTCGGCTGTTCTGAGCAGGACTGACCAGAGGATTTTCCTGAATACCTTTGCACGGACAAGCTGGTGTAGAACTTGGTCCTTGCAGTGCTCCCCACTCCCCCGTCTGGTCTGTGGGGATTCTCAGCATAGGATCCTCAAGTTTTATAAACATGAGGAGAAAAATCAAGGAAAGCAAGTGTCCAGCAGTAGGCGGGGGACAGTGGATGGTGAGCAGATGGCCAGCAACAGCCAGTGCTCCTCCTGACGCAGAGCAACAAGCCAGCATGCAGTCCTGCTAGGCAGTAAACTTAGGGCAAGAGGAGGCAAGTGACATGTTCATGTTCTTGGGAAAGAAAAACAGAGAAAGAAATTACTGAAGCTAGTCTTACTTACTAAGGGGGAAAAAACAGAGCAGATAAATGATAGCATGGGCAAGAGATTCAGGTCTCCCAAGTTCCGGTACTGTATAATGATTTGTTTTTATCATACTAGTAAGTTTTCAAGTTATAATTAGACTACGAGAGCAACTCGCTTGCCGTCCTTGACGTGATGCTCCTTGAGTTGCAATGTATCCCCCCCTGCCAAAAGAAAACCCCAAGATGTGTCCACCAGCTGCTCTTCATGCAGACATCAGCCTGCCTTGTGCATGAGCGTCCCTCCCACACAAGGAGACCCTTGAGGAGTGGACATGGACAAAGTGGGAACGCAGAAGGAGCCCTCTGGTCCATAACTTCTCTTTGGCCCACTGAGCTCTGACCTGTCCATCCCCCAGGCTGTATTTAACCTCCTGAGATGCCATAGAAGGTGCTTTTTCTTCAGGTATTTCACTCCTGTGGGCTTTCTCCCTTTTTCCAGTATGGGACGATACCTCTGGAAATGGGATCCATGGGGTCCTCCTCTTGTGTTCATTTCTGGGCTGCTTCTTTACCCTGTGCTTTTTGGTTCATACAAGGCAATGATCCTCTACACTCAAAAGATAACTCTGATTCCCATACAGTGTGTAACACTGGTATCTGAGAGAACTACATTATATTACCACTGAGGTAGGAGAAAATTATTTACCTACATTTTCAAAGAAATACATTAATTCACTGTATATTAACCAAGGCACTACAAATTAGTGACTGTATGTGAGACAATATGAGCTCAAAGATCAAAAAATGTGCTATAGAAAGCACAATACTTTGAACTGTATGGTAAATGAAAACTAAGATGCATCATGGTTTTATGGAGCACCTCTTCTTTTTCCCTTCCTAAAATATGCATATTGTACAGTAAAATTTTCACAAGGATGAACTGGGGAAAAAAAACTTTCTGAAGATGTCAGAATTAGGTCATCTCAACATTATTGGGATGTTTATTGAATTAATATTTTTCCACCTCATCAAATGACACAATAGAAGAAATTCTTTAAGAATAGTAACAATTCAGAGGTCAGGACAAAAGGCAGAAAAAGGGAACAGTTTTGACAACCAGTAGAATCCTTTGAATCCAGGAGAACTGAACTATGAAGCAATTTTAAGCACAGAAGCATCCTGTTAGGACAAAAGTGGGTCAGGTGTTTAATGGAAAAGCACAGACTAAAGCAAAAAGTTTTTTTCCACATCACAGTACAGCAAACTTGGCTTAAATAACAAGCCCAAAGCGAGAGGTTTTGGAGATATAAAAATAAAATTGATATTCTGTCAATATGAACTTGTTTTAGTTAGTAAGTAGAATTATGTGAGTGCCCCAGAGAGATAATGTCCATCTACCACAGTGGACTCTGTGGGAATCATGGGGCCACAGAAGCTCCCCTAACCTTTCAGAAAGGTCTGAGATGATGAAGCTGTAAATAGAGACAGGCTTTCATATCAGCTCACCATATCTTGCATGCAGTTTCCACCTGCCTTGTCCTGCGGTAGGATTTTTCCGTGATACATGTGTTCCCTTTTGAATTGAGGTACAATGCTGACATGGAGCCAGCTTGAAACTTACATAAATATTTTCATAGTTTAAATTTTAGTGAATATAGCAAATAGCGTAATTATTAATGTGAATGTATCAACATCTCAGAACTCTTCTCTCAATGAAAACACCAAAGAAATTAAGTGAAAAAGCTTTATGAAATACTTCTTTTTTTTTACAAGAGTTCTGTTCCAAATCATGACACAACTGAATTTGTGGTTGCACAAGCATATTTAAACCCCCGTAAAACAGGGCAGTTCACTAGCTCACAGCAAAGTGCCTCCTCATCC
Organism: Phaethon lepturus; assembly: GCF_000687285.1. NCBI lineage: Eukaryota > Metazoa > Chordata > Aves > Phaethontiformes > Phaethontidae > Phaethon > Phaethon lepturus. The sequence continues at coordinate 63,434 of NW_010536842.1, read as the reverse complement.
CCACCTAGTGACAAAGGTGAAAAAATTGTTCAGCTTTCGTTAAAAAACAAACAAACACAGGCTCCACTAGGTATCACAGGTATTCACACGTAACGGCCACCGCAGTCCACCTGCAACTAAATCTAATTCAAGCTAAGCTGAAGTAATTATTCAAACTGTTTCATTATCACATGAGATAAGAATACAGACTGGTCATACCTGTATTAAGTGGGATCTTAAAGGCCATAGAAATTCCTTAAAATATTATTTTGAGGACCAATAAGTTAATCTGACATTGTGCAAAAGCTGCCTCTGCCTTTGAGCAAATAGCTATACTTAATAAAACCCAGCTGAACAACTGGACTTTATATGCAGCCTCCTTTCATGTGTACACAGATCATTTTCCTGACAAAAATACTGATCAAACAACACTTGAAATGAGGGCAGCCATCCTTAAGTCAAAGTGAAGAAAAAGCTGTGTGCACACTACGTTTGAAAGCTGTTTATCGCCCTGCTGGACTGAAACCTTCGGCATGGGATAAGGAGGTGTAAAAAATGAAGGAAAGGACCTTCAAATTCTGTTTAAAAAGGAGCTGGGATGAACGGGACAAAAAGGATGCCGTGCCAGAGGATCTTCAGGCTCCATCTCACAGCTGACGGCTGCTTGGGCTAAGGTGGGCACGCTACCCATCTGCGCAAGAAGCCTGGATGTTTAGAGGCAGTCATACCAGCCCAGTGTGCTCATTAACCTGGGTCTTTAATTGACAAGCTTTTCAGGTAGATACTGTATTTCCAAAAGACTCAGCTATTTACAAATTCCCTCAGTGGAGGAGACTCTTGTAAGGAACTAAACAAACCCGTTCCAACTAAAGGATCCAAGAGAAGAATGACAGTGCTGATGCCTGGTGGCCTTGGACCTTCCCCAGAACACCTCAAACCAGCTGTCCCCTGCGCCCGCTGTGGGTCTCAGCCACGCACTGCAATTTATGATAGCACAAGTAAGGAGCATGATCACAGTATGAGACTTACCACGCAAACAGATTTCCAAGATAAGGTACAGTCTTCTAGCATTGCCTTTCATGAGGGAAAAAGGAAAGAACATTCAGTACTGGTTAAAAAGCCTGCTTGCTGTTGTGCTGCCAAGATCTGAGTTCATCTCGTTACCACATTTGGCCTTCCGCTACAACTTACCCTCTGGCCTCCTCTGATACATGAAGCAGATTAGCCCCACTTACATCTTTTCTCCCTCCACACTCTGAGCTGCCCGACGAGAAGATGTCAGGCACATCCAGATGATGTGTAAGAAACAGACCTTATCTCTCCCAAAAAGTCAATCCCACTCCTATCAGAATTATCAAATCCTCTCACCCTCCTTGCTGATGTCCTCTGTGTAGGATGTTTGGTAAACTGAAATAGCAGCTGATACAAACACAGACTGCCTGCCAGAAGAAAAATAATGTTTTTGCTTGATATAAAGGAAGACCAGGAATGACAGCAGTGTGCCAATGAGGGAAATCAATGCCACTCAGCCACTGTGATACAAGACAACGCTGAAAAATGCATTTAAAAAACAGATTTTTTGTCATGTTTTTAGAAGTTCTCTTATCTCATGTAGTAGTAGGAGTCAGGGAAAGACTATTCTTGCCCATCCTGCTCTATCTGCAGTGCCTGCTCCTCCCCACCTGAGAGAAGAGGTACATTCTTCTGCTCTAACCTGCCTTCCTTCATCTTGACAGCTTATTAGGAATTATACACTAAGGCAGAATCTTACTTTGTTACTTGCTACATCTGACGGAAGTGTGTATGTGTAAGAATACGAGAAAGGTACAGCTGCATATTTACCTGGAAAGCATAAAGCACTTTCAGTGGAAAGGTTTTTCAAGCGTAGGTGATAAACAGAGATGTAAAATATCCAGCTTATATTACAAACCAAGAACAATGTAAGATTAGTGGAAAAAAGTTAGGATCCTGATTCTGCATTACACCCACCAAGTCTCCTGCGATGATCTCTCACCCAGCTTCTCAAGTGAATTAGATGATCACTGTGATGAGTCTGTCAGTGGTGGCAGAGTGAAGAGAGAAGCTATACTGTGCATAGCAGTATATAATAGCACACGCTGTTAGGAGATTCGTGGGGTTTAAAGTCTACTGATTTAGTACCTTTCCATTTAAAAGTTCCAAGTATTTTATGGTCAGGGTTAAGCTTAGAGGAAACTAAATCTGGTCATTACTTTTAACTCCATTTTACATATGAATAAATTGAGTACGGAGAGAAAAAGACATTCCGTCTGTCTGAACATCATCTTGGAGAAGTGAGAAGAAAACCTCTGACACACTCTTGTCATGGTTAGGATGCAGAGACCTGTGGCAGACAGTAGCAAATAAGCTTATTGCTGTTCAGGAGGTCCTCATCGTTTGGTCATTCTGTGCTCACAAAGAGTGGCACAGTCCTGTTAGCTTACATGAGTGCACACAAGTGATTTATAGGCCAGAGCTCCCCTGTAGGTATAAATGCTTTCTAAGAATTTCATCAGCCACTCAGAAAGCCAAGAACATGCAACAGGTAAAAAACCCAAAGCTGGAACAGAAAACTGAGTACTTGCTATGAACAGCTCACACTGAGTCCACAGCTGAAGCATACACCCCCAAAATACGTTCATCAATGACAATAACTTGGTGCAGACCAAAGCAGAGTTGCTGACCAAGAGCTGGAGGCTCTCCTGAAGGCACATTGTGTGGCAGGCTGCGGGCAAAGGAGTCAGCATGCACCAAATGTGTGCCAAGTACCAACACGTATGAGAAAAGAGACAGCAAACAACCGTGCTGTAACTGCTAGGGTAACACAAAGAAAATATTACAGCTCGGACAACAATTTCCTTTCAGCCAGCAAGAGTGCGACAGCTGGCCAGCTCCGTCACCTTTTGCAAGTACAGTATGAATCTCACAGTTCGCAAAGGCAAGTACATACACAGAGTTGTCTTGTTTGTTATTCTGGAAGATGCTGTTTTGGCTCAGACTACCCACAGCCAGTCCTGTACCAGTAGGATGCTCAAGGACAGCCCTCTGAGCTCATTCAGGGGCATCGGCATGATGAATTTTTATTTAAAGAGGAAGAGCAGTCACAGATGGGCCAGAAAGGAGATTAGCAAAGGCAGAAACATGAGTGTGGGCACCAGAAAATATAAAATCGGGCTTCTCAATCTATTCTGTGACCAGGTATTACTAGCAGTGCTCTTGCTTTTTGTTGTGCAAAAGTGCTAGTGCAGTCCGAGGTGTCCCTGCTCATGTTCACACACTCCATCCAGTTAGCCACACACAGAGCCATGCGTACTGCAGTGGCGTCATTTGTACCACTGCCTCAAGAGCAGCGCAGCTGGTCTTTATGAAAAACCCTTGTCCAACACCCAAGAGCTGCCAAACAGCCAAGCCAGAGCAAAGCAATGTACGGGAAGTGAGCCAGGGCCTAGACTTAAAAAGGCAGCTTCTTAAAGAAAATAAAGGAGGAAAATGAAAAGGAGCCAAGAGATTTGAGGAACAGACAGTTAAGAGTTCAAGATTACATGCTACCAGCTCCCCAAAAGATGGGAATTAATATACAGCTGTTCAAACCAAAGTAACATTACAAAGTCCACATGGAGATTTGAACTTCAGTTGTCAAGGGAATCATCTCATCAGTTCGCCTTTCTCCGGAGACCCTTAGCATCGCTTCCCTTTCCCAACACATTGCAGCTGTACGCTGCGCATTGCAGACACTGTGTAGTCGCTCCTGTGCCACGTTCACAAGAATACTGTTTCCATAACATCAGTCGTCACTGCACAGGAAACAGCTAGGCACACTGCTCTTCACAGGGTTACTACATACACTTAACACAGAATTACACCCTTCAGGGAACCATCTCCACGATAATCGGACCCCGAGGGTTTGAGTCCTCTGCGCTCACGATGTGGGTGCTGCTGACCCATGGGATTCCTCCCCGGCTCAGAGGCGGCTGCTGCTGCGCCGGGTCGCACAGTCTCAAGGCTGAGCCCGAGCGTGGCCCCATGTGAAGCAGTTACGTGAGATCAGCATGCAGGGATGGCTGTCAGCAAAGATGACTCCCTGCAAAGGGCTGAGACTTTGTATTAAATAACTATTACAAATAATTCTTGCAGTGGTGGTAGGACAGACAGAGTATGCTAGAAATGCAAGGCACGAGACAAATTCTGGGAGAATTCTGAGTGATAGTGTAGACCTGTCAATTCATGCACCGTGTTGATTCTTGGAGCAGATTACTCACATTTGGTCCTGACTGGCCCACAACGAGTTTCTTTGCTCTTTATCAAAAGTGGTTTATCAGCCTGATCATTTATTCAGTAGCTGAGAGATAATATAAATCAGTCACTCCATCAGATCACTGCACTTTCCAGTAGCAGAAGAGATGGACATGCTAAACTAAAAAAAAAAAAAGTGTGAGTTTGCCTTTCAACAGTCCAGAATGAAATTTCAGTTTGATACTCCCTGCTACGACATGGCCAGAGTACAGGACTCTTTGAAGAGAAACTGGTGCTCTTCCTCACTATGACAGTAAATCTCATAACTCATGAAAGCTGGAAGCTGCCTCCTGGTCTGTCAGGGGAAGCATCACTCCTTCCCTTTACCCCATAACAAATTCTGGCACCTGGTAAACCACAGGCTGAAGCTGAAAGACAGTAGTTTTCCCCAGGAACATCTAGTGTTGAGCAGCTGCTACAAAAACTGTTCTCCACTATATTTTAATACAAATGGACCAGATGGGAAATAGCATGGGAGTGTTGTTTTTTGAGAACTTTTGTATATTGTTTTGAATACAAACAAAAGCTCAGTTAGGAAAACTCTGAAGTCCTCCCCTTCGCTCAGTTAATGATGGATGGTTTGGGCTAATGCTTTTGCAAAGCAGTCTGTAAGTCTGAGTGCTCTCCATGATGTTTAGACAGAGGCACTTTCTCAGTAGCACAAAGTCTTCTCAGCTGGCTCTCCTCTCCAGATGCCCACAAATGTTAGAGTAAGAGCAAAAGGCCAGCCGGAGCCGAGAACTCAAACTCCAGGGCCGGCATCCCCTTCTAGTGACAGTGACCTTCAGAAGACCATATTCATTACTGCCTGGAAGGGTGCAGAGTTTCAAGAAGTGTAGCCTGTTTTTGCCCATGGTAATTCTGGTCCTCTTCCCCCATTTACAAATGTATAGATTTTAGATGTCATATTTGTAAAAGGCACTTTGAAAGTCTCTATATAATTAGTACTGATGAATTAAATAATAATTACAGTGGTTTCAACATGTAGACAGTATGTTAGCAGTGTAAGCTGTTCAGTATAAACAAGGTCCACAACGGTTTCAGGAAGCTGGACCTGCAGCTATGAGTTATCTAGGCCAAAGGCACCTTCCAGCTATTTCAGCTGTTGTTTGCTAGCGCTCCATATGCTGTGCTTGAGATGTAGCATGCACCTTTCTACTGCTGTATGCATCCGATACCTATTTTCTCTTTGCACAATGAAGTATGGCCACAGAAATTTGGTTTCTTGCTAGGATAACCCACACTTGAGGAATTTATACTATACTGGCAACGTAGATTCCTATGTAGCATCATACTCTGTATGTCCTACAGGGTCAAGCAGGTCTATTAAAATTAATAGGAATTAATAGCAGTTAAAACTTTTTCTCACTAGAATATTAAGTATAATTTCTTTGTATAACAACTGGCACACAAGCATTAGGAACTAATCTATTGTAACAAAAAGTCAATAGTCTCTGCTGGAAAATAATGAGTGACAACCTCACCTAAGACACCTCACCATTAAAACAAGGCAAGCAGCAGATTTCACAAGGACAAGGGCTTCATTAAAGTCCGTGCATGCTGTATGTTCTTACACAAGGGTGGACATTGCAGAAGCAACTGCAATCAAGCCATAGTTGTGTATATGTTCAAAGTACAGTCTGAATAGATTAACTTCATCTCAAGTTCTAACACCTTAAGGTAAAATGTACCTCATCCCTTTTTCAGTACAATTCACAAAGTAACTCAAATCTCCTGCTCAGTGTTTTAATTTAAACTTAATCAGAAAACAACTAGACAGCATTATGATTCGCTCTGAATTACTCAAATATCCTAAACCTTCCCTCTCCTTAGGAGTTAGGGGTACCAAATATGCAATTCTCCCCTCATGAAGTGAGTATAGCTCGCAGGCATGTGAGGAGACTGGGCACTGGGAAGATGCAGCTACCCAACCCAAGAAGCGCTCTCTCCTAAAGCTTCCTTCTTCAGTGTTTTTTTTTAAATCAAGTTGCTAAATAGCATCTGCCCTTTGAACACATTCAGGCAGGCAGCAAAAGGATTCCAAAAACACAGGTGCTCAGATGGACCGATCCATAAGGGACTTTGCTAGAGCTGGCGACAGGACTGGAGACAGGAAATTAACTGTGCGTCCGAAACCATATAACACTTTTCTATGATAGGAACACAGGCTTCTGAAGGCTCACAAAAGCCAGAATAAATGCATTTTTCTGTTGGCACTCTGTCTTGCTGGCACAATTTGGTCATTTCAACAGACCTTGCAAAGCTAGAGCTGGTATGTAAAGCAACTGCTAAACAATCTGTATTACTGCCCTAGCTTCAAAATGCTGTGCAACAGTTATCACCAGGCTTAATTTGTATTAATATTTTGATAATTGAATAATTTGGATTAATTAATCCAAACATATAAGAGGTTAGGGAAAATAGTCAAAGCAGCAGGCAGTAGGAGAAACAGGTACATGCATGAGATGTAAATTAAGGCAAACAACCAATGAACCAAAAGTTTTATAACTTTTTTTTTTCTCCACTAAAGTACTTGCTGCTAGTCTCCATGGTTCTTTGAATCTTGTACTAAATGTTGTCAAGTAATTAATATGGGGCCAGCAAACTCATCTTTTCAAGGTTGTCATGAGCTCTGAAGCAGACAGGAATAATTGTTCAGCATCTGTGGGTAGCTGAAGGTTATTTTAATACCTGCGTATTTCTAGCCTACCATGAAAAATGACCCTCAAGTTTCTATAAAAAGCAGCTGTTCAATGTATATCTTATTCAGGAACATTTAGGAACATGGTAAATCTACTCTTCCTATTAAACAGTGAGGCTATCTGCACAGGCATGTTTTGATTTATAGAGCTCACTGTCTAAAATTCATGCCTTCTGTCTCTGTTTAGTATTTCCATGTTTCTGCACGAATTGCATTGTTTATAAAAACAGAGAAGTAACATGAATTAAAGTATCTTTAGCAGTAAGCTCCCTCAAGCTATCTTCAAGAAAACATGTTTACATTTCAATCAGTAATGTTTTCCTAAAACATACATAAGGCTAGAGAGCAAGACCAGGCAGATTTGTTAAAGATAAATTTTCTGAAAGAGGGCTAGACTGATTACAACAGAAACATTCATCCAAATAGGCTCAGTAAGAGTTTGGGATTTTCTGTTAATAATAGCCAAGAGCTAAAAATAAGCCATGACATTTCCAGCAATTAGAACAAATTGAGAAGTTACAATGATAAACTTACTAAAACGTAAAGTCTTCTTTCATTCAGAGCTTCAGGATGCAAACTGCAGCTTACTAAAGCATACAAATCTGTATTGAAGTTATTGAAACAATCATAAACATAGACAAAGAATGGTTTAAGATTATGTCACATTCCTTTTCAGAGCTGCAATGAGAGCTACAATACTGTATTCACATATAAAATACATTTCATTTGTCTAAAGAAAGCATTTAAAGTTATTTCAGCTGCTATTCAGCTCCTCTGATACTCGAACACTGCATATGCACGTACAGATTAAACTATAATGCTCTGCAGCAAATGGCTTTCAGAATAAAATATTTTCTATTTCTTAACATCCTACCTTCATAATTGCCTTCTAGGAGACCCAGATGCTCAAGTGCCTTCACAAATCCAACAATTATCACCAGTACAACAATCATTTCAAGTCCCTCCAAGTTCATCTTGAAAAATTATTCATGTAAAAGCATCTTTTCTTAGGGAGCGTCCTGACTTCAGAGTTAGACTTTATTTAAAAAGCCCTCCTAGTCCAAGACATGCCACACAACCAGATAAATACAATGCCAAAGAAGCCCAGCATATTCCCACCAGAAAACATTTCCATTGACAGCAAGATGAACACAGGAATGTAAGGAAGTCAAATCTTACCATGTCTGCATCACTTGCCTGCATGGATACAGATGTTTCAGTCTCTAAGGCAACAGAATATACGGTAACCACTTTGTTTAGCATTTCCTCTCAGTCACAGCCAAAATTCACCAAATCTCTCTGTTATCTAGTAGAATCTGATGCTGCTTTTTCACACTGAATTACAGGTTTAGAGAGATCCCACAGTTTAACAACACAGAGGAAAAAGTCCAAACACATTCTTTGTTTGATACTAGAGTGAACTTCAGAAAACTCAAAGCAAAATAATTTCATTTAGAAAAAGACCTACTGCTGTATGTCCCTATCGAGTGAAATACAATTACAGAAAGTTAGCGATATGTTCAAGTACCTTGTTTTCCCACACTGCACACACATTTTACAGCAATTACAGAAATCTAGTAAAATATTAAATATGGTAAGGAGAGACTTGTTAGAGGGAAATCAATTTTGAAGTTTAAGGGATATGTGAGGAACTTTCCCAGCCTTTCCCTCCTGCTGCACAGCCCTGGGGGATCTCTGCGGACGGTGGCACAACTGCCCTTGCTGCAGGTCAGCAGCTGTTCCCACGGTGGTTTCCTGATGAAAGGCAAGATAGGGCATCAAGGACACTGCGTGCCCGTGGCCCGAGCTGCGTGCGACTTACTGCTCTGCCTCAGGAAGCACTTTTCCAAGCACTCAGAAAACTGAAATTGTTTCCCAGTCCTTGGGCCTGACAGTTAGGAACAGATTCTCTGAAGGACCTTATTCTCACCTGAGCACCTTAATAGCAGACATTAGCAAGCACTTCTCTGTCCTCCCTACTTACTGTCACTCAGCTCTCTCTATTTGCAGCCAGTTTCAGACGTGCATGGAATTGCACAAAAAAACACCCCAACAAACCACCAAAAAACAAACCTTTCAAAAGTCTGGCCACTTGTTCTGGTAACTTTTCATTATTAGGCCTGCAATGGCTGCCGCTTCCGTGCACAAGGTCACCTACTGCGCTTGTTCTTTTCTCTCGTTTTGGGATAATCCGACTTTGAAAGTAAGATAGGTAGATACAAAAAAAGTCTAATCTTATGTTAATATTTTAATTATTATAATATTACGTTACTAATACTAATCTGAAAGACTGAAATCTGACTCTGTTTTCAGTTACTGGTTTTTAGCCATTTGTGTATTTCTACCTTTAACTGATGTTTTATGTTACTGTCTCCCAGGATATTCTTGTCAAGTTGCATTAAGGACTTAAATGACGTTATGAGGTCTTGAGTACCAAGGCCTTCTGTCCGCATGCTAGCTTACCCTCCTGGAACTGCAAAATGGACCCTGTGTTGCTGTATATAGCAGGATCAGTCCCACAGACTCTTTTGAAAGCTGGTAAATGGTTTTCTTATGGCCTTCAGTAATGCTTTGCTGTGTTGCAGGGTGTTGCTAAAGGCCTGAACGAAGCTGTTTGCCATATGATTATTCCAATATATGAATATTTTAGAGGTATTCCTTCATTATCAATAAAATTAACATTATCAGCTTCTACAGCTTTTCTCAGGTATCCCCACTCAAAAATAAATCTTAAACTTTTCACTATCAAACCTCATTTGAGGATCTCACAAATCCCTACCGAATTTCTCATTGAGCCTGCACACTTCTGAGGGGAGGTTAAGAATTTAATGAAGTATCAAATCCAATTACCATGGAAATGAAACCATCTTTGGGACAGTCCAGACATAAGGTGTTATAATTTACAACAATAAACAATGTTTTAGTACTGAAAACAAAAGAAAAAAACTCCACCTGATGGAAATCGACTGGGATAGAGGGTAAAAAGAAAGTAAAATAAGCTTAATCTTGGTCAAGTTTAAAACCTCCGTTCCAACTAAAAGTGACATGATCTGGCTGACACCAATAGGCATTTAAAATTAATTTTATTTCTGTTGGGAAAGGGTATTTCTCACAGTCCAGTGCACTTGTACCACTGTTCTCGTTTGCTGCTGCTTTCAGCTGAGCCACCAACACAACCAATTAACAAGTATGTAATTTCTTTTTCTTGCCAAAAAGTCCATTTCCTAGGAAATAAAAATCTTCCACAGAAATGGATCTTTTTGATAAAAGCTGCATTTCCAGAGCAGCCCAGCTCCTTGACGTGTTGAGGCATCCTCCCTGCCTGCTTGGGTTCAAGAGGCAAAGTTCAAGTTCTGCTAAAACTGGTGCAGAGCAGAGAGCTGCCCTTGCTCAGTGCCAGAACTCCAGCTGGCACTCCCACCCCAAAAAAATAGAGACGGGACTTCCACAGACCCTATCTTTCTCTTGTGATGCTTTTGTTATTGAATTATTGGTTGCTCTGCACCCTACTTCATGGAAGCTATTTGAAAAGTTTCCTCTTTTTTCAGACAAAAAAGCAATTTTTAAACCTCAGAATACTTCCCAGTTGTTTTATAGCCAGCCCAAGCCACCAGTAATAGTGTCTTTGGGGAGAGAGAAAGAGAGCGGGAGAAAAGGAACCTACTCAAATATACTGCCATCAAAACTCACTTAGCTTGGGCAAGCCGACAGAACAAAGCTGCAGGCTGTGCATTTTGTACTAGTTACTTCCTCATAGCAATATATCATATTTGTAACACACTCTCAATATAATTTTCAGTTGTTCTTTTTTGAGCCTCAGCAATTCACTGTGAAGGAAAACACTCCTGTCAACAGAGAAACACAGGAGTGTTCTGGGAGGAAAATAATCCAGTTACCACTGATTGCAGTATCTGATTATCCATTCACCTACCTACATGCAATGAAACAGTGGGCATTGCTACCTCAACTCCTCCTCTCTGTTCAAGGAGGAAGGCTGGGCGCCTGGCCAGCAGCATGCTGCGATGCCAGGGGGCAAGTTGTCCAGCCGGACTCCCAGGCCATCACAGCACACTGGAGGGACACAGATCAACAGGACATCAAACTGTTTATCGCTGCAATAAGCACGCAATATCCAGCATTCCTGGGAGTTCATTATGTATAGATGCTAGCTGTAAGTAACTGCTTAGTTAGCACCTGCTTTGCAGTTACCTTTTCACAGCATGAGATAATAATTAAGGACAGACTAAAAAGGAGAGAGAAAGAGTAGAAAGACAAGGGTTAAAAAAAAGAGCAAAACTACAGACAGCTTTTCTCTAGGTGGAGTCTCAGGGAGATGCCCACATACAGTGCTCTGATGTTGGGTAAAGTTTGAACCAGTGCAGAACTGGGCATCCCGATGTGTCTGGCAGGTAACGTGTTGGGTGCAAGGCTGAGGACCACATGGTGAATGGCTCGTGCCAGTGTCCTCACCACGCTTGTGAGAAACATCACCTTGCCGTTCCCAATAAACAGGGGAGATCTCTAAGCTGCAGGAATCGGGAAAGCAATCAGGAAAGCACGAGGACAGTATCTATTTGTCAGTTAAATTTTCCTGTACAGTTACCCTTCAGGGCACGTCTGAGGTTTGACACTGCTGTGCCAGTTTACAGTCCAGACACACTGTTCCTCTCCTTTCCATCTGTCATTCCTCCACTATGCAAAACTCTTCTTTCCTTTTTTTTTTTTTTTTAAACCTTGGAAACTGGTCCAAGTCCTACGAGGAGAAGATGACCCGTTCAGCATCACAGCAGCACTCTGATTAGGGTAGCAACCAACAGCAAAGCCCCTGAGATTGCCCTGCTATAATCAAGTCCAACCATTCCTGATGGCCTGAGAATTACATCTACCAACAACGGAAAACAAGGCAGATCCCTGCAGAAGATCCCACAGCACTCATGGGGATCCACCCGGGGATGGCAGCGACACAAGCAGAGCTGCAGACCTTTCCTCTGCTTCCTGGCCTCTTCTCCCTGGCCCTTCACTTCAGGCAAGCAATAAAGAAGGGGACAGTACCTGCTGCAACGTCAGACTGTTTTGCAAAGTCAGTGTATTACACAATTACACGGCTAATTCAGGACAGGGATTCCCAAGCTAGTCCAAATGCTTCTGCTCCTCGGTTCTTGCATTGCATCGCTCCTTTAGACAGTAACCAGTCTCTCAGCTGAGTCTTGTTGCAGCAGACACTGGCTGATCCATCATTTTATTAATAGTATGATTACGGTATAAATATTTCATTCCATGGTGTGTGTAGGAGGCTTCATTATGCCTCGGTATCTTTGCATGCGCATCTTTTTAAATACAGCTCTGTGAAACTTATGGCAAATGTGTCAGTTCCAGCTCTTTCAATATTTCTGTTAATGCTCTCAGTATTTTCTCAAATGCTAATAATGTTAAATTCCAGGCCAATTTATTCAGTGAATAAAATTCACATCCAATAATACAATTGCTTTTCTAATACGGTCATACAAAAAGATGCAGTGAGAATTTAATGCAAATGGGAATTAAGTCTTGAAAAAGAGATTTGTCATTTTCCTACTTTATGTGCTGTATAATGAGATAGTATGGTAAGCATTGGTTAGGTGTCCAGGGCAGTATTTTCACAGCTCAGTGTTTCACAGAAAAACTTTGCCACACTCTTGTTTTTTTAAAGTGTCCTTGTCATAGCCTTAATATAGACAGTGTCATCTTATTGTTTCAGAGCACTAGCCGTTTTCTTAATATGGACACTATCAACAGTGTTCAGTGATTTAACCCAGGAACAATCAGCAGTATGAACGCTGAATTACACTTTTATCACAAGCAACTGCCACATTTCTGTTTGCTACTCCATCCTAGAAAAGGCAGTGCAAAACACTTGCAAAGTGTGTTTCAGTTTTCTCAGTCCCCAGGGTCTGCTAGCAGCTCATGCTGTAATTCTTTATTTTTACAGTTCTGATTTCAGAAGCAATGTGGGACTTTCTCAGTTTAAATAAATGATAAAATGCTAAATTAAGATATCACAGGTAGAGATTTAATTTTCAGGCAAATGCTGAGGAGAAATTCCAGCTTGAGTCACTGAAAAAATGATGCTTTGATTATGGTTCAGTGACATCAGTGGTGTCCAAAGCAATTACAAGGCACACATTTACTTCCAAAGTAGCAGTTAACATCTGTACTAAACTTCTAGTTACAGCATGGTCCATTTTTTAAAGAGGCCTTTTAAACCTGCCTTAGAAACAGAATTCCATGGTTCCATACGCATAGTCACTGGATGCCTGCACCCGCAGCAAGAGAGTGCAAAATCAGCTGTGAGCAGAACGGCAGCAAACCAGCACCAAGAGCTGCTGTGGAGGAAGAAGCTGAGAGGCAACAGCAGCAACATCACCTGGTGCTCTGTAACGCACTTCATGAACCATTTCCAACGGCACGGACCTGGGTTACAGGTGGAGAATGGGATGCATGGCGTGATGAAGCAACTTGACTAAGGTCACTTAGCCTGTCCTGGCAGAGCCAGCAGCAGAAAATGAGGCTCCCAAATCTTTCTTCCGTATCCTCCCAGACATACGACACCATTCTGCTCTCATGGATTTGGCAAGGAGGACAGATAACACCAGGCATGGAAAGCAGCTGAACCTCTCGCATTAAAATGAACGAATGTGTAAAGGTGACCCAAATGCCTCATTGTGCAAAAACCTGTCACTTCAGATGAAGCAGGAAATTGGGCTTAAACCAGACAGACACCAAAGGTCAGGGATATGTGCTGTTTGCAAAAGCACTGCTTACCGGTTCTCATTTCCTTCCTGAAGCTTTAGTCAAATTGGCGACATCATACTGATGGGGCTTTCGAGGAGCCTCAGCTCCCTCAACTGAATGACAATGGAGAGCGTTCCAGGTACCCGACATGGCGAACACGACGACTGTCTTTGCTATGAAAAGGAGACCGCGGGTGCTAATGGTATGAGAAAAATACCCATATGGTGCATAGCAGAGCAGGCGAAAAATAAAGCAAGTTTTCAGAATTGTGGTGAAATTTTAGTTTGAAGAATTTTTCCTCTAAGCAATCATCACAGCAGAGAACAAAGCTTAACGACAGGATCTGCCAGCAGGAAAAACCTGGAACATCCAGCATCTGAGCAGGCAATCATCTGTCTGTGACAAGCAAAACTGCGTCGAGTATTCACTGCAGAAAACTCTGTCCCGACCACAGACAAGGCTCAAATGTGTTACTGTTGTTGTTACCTAAATGTGTGCAAAAATCCATGAGAAAGATTCCCTTCACTGAAAGAACTGGGCTAGGAAAACATGCAACTCCTTTGGTTTTCTTGGATACACCAATTTTTTCTGCTTTTTAAAGAGTCTGAAGGTGGCTATCAGAACTATCTTTAATATACAACAGAAATTTTTTAGGGAAGCGAGTCAGTGAATGAGGAGTCTGCTCAAACACGAAGAAGCACTGCTGGACTGAACCAACAAGCAGTGTATGATACCCGAGAAAGGAAACGTTTTGCCTTTTTTACATTTTAGTCCCAACTGATGATTGTCATACAGGAAGCCATTTCAAGAGGCTTTGTTGAAGAAAAAAACCCCTATCTTAGCATAACATACAGACTTGCCAAAAGATCAAGACCTATTTTAATCTTTAATTACGTGGAGCTCTCACCTGCCTGGTCTTCTTTTAGAAAATGAACAGCCTGGCTGTTAAATCCTGTACTTGGCTTGCAACCGGAACGTGTGGCAGGCTTTGTGACCATGGAAGCAGTACGCCCGCTGATAGCTATGGGGACATTGCTGCACTCTCATCCCATCGACTTATGGCCTGGCCACGATGTCTGACCTGCAGCTTTTGCCATTAATTTTTAAAACTGCATGGAAGCATTAGTAGGCCAGTTGTCCTCATTTTCTGAATTCTAATTATAAAGAGAAAAAAACCCCTCCAAACAAAGTAACGTTCAAATAGAAAAATGAGAACTATATTTGAAGACAAAGTATCTTGCAAACTCTCGCACCTTAAGTATCAATTTCCAGCAACAAATGTCCTACGATCTCAAGTTGCTGCTATCTATTGCATAAAGACGCAAGTTCATTCTTGTCATTGGCCACGTCCACCCGTTTTTTTCGGCCATGGCTGCAGCGTTGGGTATCAGCTCAGCAAAGCTACTCTTCTGCCATTCCCATGTCTGCAGCCATTGGGGAGGTCGCAGCAAAGAGCACCCTGCAGGCTCAGGCCACAATAAGACAAATTCTCCTCTCTCCCAGCCCTTAAGTGAGAGGTAACTACAGCTTGGCAATGCTCATGGCGGCAGGGCAGAAAGGAGCTCCTTCCCACCACCACCATCCCTGCTGGCCACACCCTGGGGGCATGAATGGCAGGACGTTCACTGAGCTCTCCAGTTACTTTCCAAGGTCTCCTCCATTCCTGGGAGGGATGTCTACATCAGGTACAAATTTGTACTCAAACTTACCTCATTCAAAGGGTTGATGCCAATCAAAGTCATGTCTACGATTTCACCATTAAGAATAGCAGAACTAGGAGCTGAAGGAAAGGTTCTGACTTGGGCTAAAAATTAGGAATAAATGCAGCATTGTGGCACAGGCACACTTTCAGACACAGATATCCCAATGCGTTAATATGGTTTTGCATGGAAGTCTCTGCTTCCTTTAGATTCACATCTAATTCTCTTTACATCATTTAGAAAGCTTTGGCACTTGAGCAACCCTCCTTTACACTGTATCGACTCATTCAGTGTCTACAGTTGCTGATGTCAAAGGATGGAATCAAGTTACCCACTGACATTACTAATGAGCTGTGAAAGCACTCTGCTATCACCCAGTTGGCTATTTAACTTGATATTTAAAACGTATATTCAAACTATATATTCAACCCTAGTATTCAATCAGTAGCTTGAAAACAGGCGTAACTTCACCATTCTCATTAGAGAAAACACTGCAATAAACTAGCCCATAAAATAAAGCATTTCACAGCAATGTATAATGGCATAACACTCCCTTTCTAGTGGATAAAGGTGAACAGGTTTACAGGTGGAAATGGTTCTTTCTTACCCATAACTGGTAGATATTGTTATTTAAATTGCACAAGTTCACACTTCAAACAACTAGAGTGAATCTTAATGCAGAAGCAGCAACACAGAAGATTCAAAATTGTCTAGTTGGATGACTCCTCAAAGCTGATAGTTGCTCCCTCTGCATTTGACTGAAGTTTGTCCAATTTACGGCAGAGGTCCAAAGACTGATGGAAACTGTGGGATTGTTATCACAGGAGGTCGTGCCCTGGTCGAGGAGATCTGGGAAACCCAGTCTGCCCAATGAGACTGGTATTCTGGACATACTGGTATTCTGGACATACTGGGGAAAACAATGAAAGGAAAAAACACTGAGTATCTGAGAATCTCTTGGTTCAACACGTCTCATAAAATATACTGCTTTTGGCATAATTTTAAGCCGGTACCAAAATCAGGACTACAAAAATACCCTGAGAACTACCACCTTTGATTTGCTTCCAGATCTGCTGCAAGTCCCTGGTGATTCAATTTTATCAGAAAATCCAAAATACCACTTCCTTTTTGAAGGAACCAAATCTTATACTTAATCACAGCTCTCTAAAATAGCAAGTTTAGCCAATAGAATGTCAGATAATATACATTAAGAACTTAGGAAAGGTTATCTATTAATGGAAGAAAACACTATATTTGTTTTGAAGCAGCATTCTGAAAGACATACTTCACAGGCAGCCTGTTCTGTTAGCAGATACATTCCTTTTATCATAGCCCAGAACAGAACATTTAAGAAATGAAGATGCAACGTGCTGCTTGACAAGTAGATTGTGCAGAAAGTTACCTGGCTTGTCTTATGTATGGAAGCACTCATTTCTCTTACAGCATTTTCTATTAGACTTGCTTAGTAAGAAAACCATTTCAAAGTTAGTCAAAACTCACCGCTGAGTTTCTCCCTTTCCCTTTTCAGAAATTAGAGCTGTAAATTGAGCTATGCAGAAGATATTAAAGTAAGCCCTCTGCAGCTTAGCAGGTCACAGAAATTCACATCTCGGGCTCACACGCCACACAGTAATTGCACCACCACGGCCCTGGGCAGTTCCCAACTGCTCAAAGCAAGACTCAAGCTGAGCGGCTGGAATGACAAGGTTGTGTCCACAAGGCTGCTACAGATGACTTACAGAGATATATAAAAAAAATAAATATTTATAACTTGACTCAGGAAAAGGTGTTAACTTTTCATTTATATTTAAAGGGCGTAAATATCAAGGAGGCAGAGGAATTGTGGTGGAGGTTTACAGAGCGTAACTGAAGATCATGGGATGAAACAGTGCCAAACGAAAGTGCAGGTCTGACTCTGATTTTCGTATACAAGCAAGCCTCCCACTTTGACCCACAGAATTGCACTGCTAAATTATTCTATCTGCATTAACGAAGATTTCCTGAAATGTTCACTGAAATGGGCACTCACTGATGAAGGGCATCAACAATGCATTTCACTGAGATCATTTGCTCTCTGAGAGCATGTTCAAAGGGCTGACTCATCTCTTCTTGTCTTGTCCCAGTCTGTGCCAGGTGTACTTTGAAATACAGAAGTGTGCAGCAATGGAGACACAACCTCTCCTGCAGATGCCTGAACAGAAACCCAGGGAAATGAAAGACCTCGTTCCCTGCAACATGTATTGACACACATCTCTACAGTGTGGGAGAAATCTGAATGTGCTCTTTGATCTTCTTCAAGACAAATCAGTAAATAACAAAGGGGCCCGAAAACAGTGATGCCTGTTCTCTATGAACATCAAATAAAAAACGTGCAAACATGGTCACCAACCATATTTTACATGTATTTTACAGAGGAACTGTAGCTGGGTGGACACTTGCAAGAAGACAGCAGAAAAGCAAAGGGATGTTGACCCCCAGGACCACTGAAGTACTCCGTTTTCAGGCTCACTATACCCCACAAGGGGGAAGTGTGTAATGTTATCCATTTTCTTAGAAGTCATCCTTGACAAAGAAACAGTCACTCAAACACAAACAGCAGCATTTATTCAATTTGAAATAGACAACATAATCAGAAAAGTTTATAAGGACAAAAAGGAGAGGAAAGGAAAAAGAAACAAATTTAATATTCTCATCTCCAAAGCCAAATTTAACAGGCTTTAGAGATCTGGCAAACTTCCAACCGTTGTGTAACACAACGATCAGCTCAACACAGGAGAAGGAATCACTGAGATTCTCCAGCTTTGCTTTTATGCCACACAGTTTTTCTTAGTGATATATGTACCTTCAAACTCTCCCTCTGCCTTATGGATTGACTAACTCAACTAATTCAAAAGAAAATTCCACTTTCTCCTCCCAAAGCATTAGCTGGCCTCAACTCTTCAGAGGTGCTAATAACTTTCTGGTAGGCCAAGTGCCATTCCCCAGTCTTGACCGAGTTATTAATGAGCTGTTACCTCAGAGTGAAAATATGTTTTTGAACTTGGTGAGGCAAAGTTTAGTATTTCCATACACTGTGCTTATATTTAAGAGCCATATCAAAACTTAAACTTTCTTGAAGCGTGTAGATAAATGCATTAGGCTCATTGACACTTCTCAACTCAGACCAAAGACAAGAAAAAAAAAAAATCGCTTTGGGGAAACCCTCTCTTGAGAGACATAGAGACAGACATCCAGAAGATCTAGAAAAACTACAGAATCAGGAAATCATGTTTTGTCATGGTGGTTGGATCATAGTGGCATTTTATTCACCTGCTAAACTCTTTATGGCTCTCACAAACAGGGAGAGATGAAATATCACAGACCTGTGCAGAGAAAAATTATGACAATCTGCAGACTGTGGTAACAGAGGAAGACGGTTACAGCAAGAAACAAGTTACTGATGAGATACTGAAATGCACAAAAGACAATACACTCCAGCCATGGAACAGAACAGCTGATGTTTTACATGCATGAGTCTATCTGGAACTGAAGAATTTACCTGTCGTCTGAGACTTCACAGACGGGCTGCCTTACAGCCACACTTCCCAGCCACAAGACAACACTTTGCTTGGTGTACTTGTCTTTTCACTGTCAAACATTTTCCCAACAGCAAAATATTGCATTTATTGAGAGCAAAGCATTTGTGATCCAGACACAACAGCTTGAGTGGCACACGTGAATGTGTAGCTATGCTCAGTGTTTTCCGTTTTTACAGGAAATAACGTTATGACTGAACTAGAAAGCAGATGGGCAGTAATCTGAGAGTTTCCAAACATTACAGATAGGTATCTGTTGGTTGTAGGGATGTTGCTATCGCTTTGGCATACAGGAGACAGTGACACAGAAAACATTTTCTTGCATATGCTATTTTCCACCTTTTTTAGTAGTGATAATTTCAGACAACAAAGGTGAAAAGAAGAGATGCTGAAAGAGATCTGAAATACAGGAACCAATTGAAGACAAAGCTGAGCTGGCAGGATTAGCGAATCTAACAAAACCAGAGACTACCTGATTTTGTATTACTGGGGGGAGTTTCCATTCTCCATCAAGATGTGTAGCAAGGTTTGCATTCTTATTATCTTAACATCATAAGAGAAAGCTGCCCCAGGAACACAAGGTGCCAGTTTCATTCTTCTCAGAATACTAGAAGTGATGCTGTGAACTAAGTATATTTTATCCCATTATAGGAAGCCTTTTTGTCCTCAGAAATTTTGGCGTAAACCTAGTCCCCTCGTGAATGGGAATAAAGTTCTGTAAATTCTAAACTATGCTCAAGAAGGCCACAGATAGTTGTAATTTTACATCGCCACAAACACCAGAAAAAGTGCTTCAGAACAAAACAGGTTTGTCTCTGGGTTTGGCAAGAACTGAGCTGTGCCTGTGTTCATGATGTGGCACTTAATATACACCTCTGCACTGATAAGACATTATTTTAAAAGCCTGTGTACTTGTCATTATATACATGACTACTGAGCATACAACTTCCACCTCAGAGAAGAAACTGTTTGAAGAACACATGGTGAAATGGGGTTCCAATATAAACCTTCTATTTTTACATAAATTACTTAACAGAAATCTTAAGACATACTCTTGTCTTTCAGACACTTCTTCGTCGCAGAGCCACTCTGTGGGCTTCAGAAATAGGTGGGTTATCCAGACCCCCTGCTGATGTACCACTTTCTATCATCAGTAAAGTGTCAGCAGTACAGAGGAAAAAGAAACTTGGGGAGAATTCTTTCGTCAAGATTTTTTTCTGACACAAGGGAGATGTTGTTGTGTGAAAAGAAACACTGAGAAATAACGTAAAACAGTGCAAGACAAAGACAAATCTCCAGAAAAAATCAAAAGCCCTGTTTTTCTCCTCCACAGTCTGTTCCACGATAAATTTAAGCCATTTAACTCCAAAGCACTAAGCATCTCTACATTAAGAGGTAAGTCATTTGGTTCCAGATAGTAGTTTTGTTTCAGGAGAGACAACCTTCTCAGCTACTGAACTGCAGCAGAAAACCAAGAGCAGCCTGAAGATTCCTCTGGGTTATTACTAAAGTTGATTACTTTATATTTCAACTTAAGGTTACATTTCCACTGCTGTGTTACTGCTCACGCGATGCCCATGAGGGTGATAACAGTATGATTTTTTACCTAGGAAGGCCTCAGGGAGTTGACTGGAATTTCAAGGACCAGGATGGTTGAGCCTGCTTTGAGGACATTTAAACACTCTGCTCTTCATCACCTTGCAGCGTATCAGTGCTTTCAAGACCATGCCTGCCAAATATATAAATCTACAGTAGGAAAAGCATGAAATTCTGATTCTATGGCTAAAGGTGAGCAAACAGTTCTATCAATTAAACACAGAAGTCATATTTCATTTCATTCAAAATCAGACAAGTCTTTATCCACAAACATGAGTGCAATCAGTTCCTTAGCCCATGGATGCTTGCAGAGCTGTAGCAAAAGAAAAAGTGCAGTAAACAGAACTACCATTAAGCTACCATTGCTGCTCCATCTGTGCCATTTAGGTTCCAGAACTGCAAGGTTTAAAGAAAAATACATACACTTTTAATTTTACAACCTTTATTTTCTTCTCCTCCCAACCGTATTAGCAATTTCTTTTGCAAAAGTGCCTAGCAAGCTCAATTAATCATCAAAAATACATTTTAGGTCACATCACACTCAATGAAGTGTCTTGCATTGTGCTGTGCCCAATCAAGTAGGAAAGACTGAAGTTGAAGGTGCTCCCTGCACCCTACAAGGCTCCTCTACTAATCCCAGGACGCCGAACAAACACATTTAAGAATATGTTTCAAACTGTGTTTTTAAATATGTTACAGCTCTGCACTCCGTTCCCGCAAGAACAGTGCAAAGAACCCGAACAAGCAGAATTTTCTTTATAAATAAACATAACCCAGCCTTTATAAATCCTGATTTTATATTAAACATAAGAAATAAACTTATTCATTTTTCATACTAAAATTGTGAATATCTCAAAAGTAGGAATCCTCTCCACTCCTTCTTTCTGCTGAATTCTCCTTGTTGCTTTTCCACTGGTGGTATCCCAATGACCTGCCTGATCAACAGTCTAATCACAAGCCTCTCCTTCCTACCTTTATCCAAGAGTGATAGGTTCTGACTTGTTCCTCTTCTCTACTAAAACAATGACAAGGAGGATTTCAACATCAACATAAAGGCTGTCACAACAGATTTCAGAGCGCAATACCACAATCAATCCTCAGAGCACAGCCCACCAGGGGAGCTGGAGTAGATGCTTCCCATATCAATCCTCTTTCATATGAAGGAATCCCACATATAGATACTTCCAATGCTCGTTGTTTCGCAGCCTACCAAGGTCTAAATTGATGGTGCAGTTTTCCATAGACACGACACAAATGAGTTATTACTAAAGATCACTGCCAATCCTAGTCTTCTGGGTTTTAGGATTCATTTTGGTTTAAGGCAGAAAATTTTTCTTTATATGTTATCATTAGCCTGAGGCAACAAAGGAATACTACTCGTTATGTGAGGCTTACAGAAGATGATTTTTAAAAATGAAATTCTAAAGCCTGATGAAATCTACCATAGTGCTGAGTTCTGAGATACGCTGGGGTAAACAGTGGCAATATACGGACAGCATTTTCAAAAGCATTCATTTTATCTCCCAAAACCCTCAGCATCATTTCTGCAGCCAAGGTAAGGACCACATGACCTGAATATTAATTTTGACTTCAGTAGATCAGCAGAAGGTTTTTTCCCCAATTCCTGCTTATATCTTAGACTACATCAAATGTTTATTTTTAATGCATTATTTTGTATTTGTCAGTATTCATATTCACATATAATAACTTTTTATCTGCTTACGTCTAAAAACCCTTGAAAGAGGCATTTATACGTTTCAAACAGAAATGCTGAAATACAAGTCTGCTTTTTATTGCAGTGAGACATGACGGATGGTATTTTCACATCCAACCCTTCTTCCATTAATAGTTTCAGAGTCCCTTAAAATATGAGAAATACTACACAGCCTTGTTACACTATCAATGGAATAAATATGCTGTAATGTGCAATGTGCCTAGTTCAGAGAGATGCTTAGGAGGCAATGAATAAATTGCTTAAGGAGCGTGGAGACAGCTCCTTGTGAAGAACTGCCCAAGCAAAGGTTGATGAGAGCATCTAAGGAATGTGGAGGGGGAATACAGCTGGATACCTAAAGTATGAGCTCAGTATGTCGCATATGAAAAGGCACAAAAGTATCACAGGTCATGACAGAGTCAATGGTACACATGTGCTCACCCAGGTTTTGGAAACCAAACTGATTTCAAAAGCCAAAAATTGAAAGTTGGAATCAAAAAGCTTGGAAAGGGTCAAACGTAAAGTGTATCCCTTCTGTGGTGAATTAGCTATTCCATACCAACGGCAGGATGCAAGCTAAGGTATAAAACTGGTAGCCAAGAGGTATTTAGAAGTGAATGTGTATGCATATTGAGGATGTGATGTCTAATATGTCGAAAGAGGCAGGTGAGCATGACCAAAACCAGTGTAATCTTTCAGAAGAAAAAAAATACAGCAGCTACGACAAACTATAGGTCATTCAGAGATAGAAATATAGCATATGTGAATCTAGTAACACATTCTGCTACCACCTCGAAGCTCAGCTTCACTCCAGAAGTGAGGCACCCACTAGCATGACAAAATACTCCCTTATTTCATCCTCAAAATAGTAGTGGTGATATAGCTGTAAAGAACATATGGCTCCTTTTCTCAGTTGATAAAAAACATCCTAACGTCAGTCAACACAAGAGGGAAGGGAAAAGGGAAAAGGGAAGGTAAGGGGAAAGGAAAGGGGAAAGGAAAGGAGACATAAGAAGTTTCTTAGCATTCATATATAATTTTGCTGGCTGATCTGAATAGTAATTCAAACGAGATAACCAAATGCATAAAATCTAGAGTGGTGCAGAACTAATCAATTAATTTGAGGACAGCGAGTACCTTTTACAGTGTCCAGCTGAAATATGAAAAAAACTGTATTTGGAAAGTGAATAATTTTAAGCTTCACAAATGACTGCAAGGGAACGTGCCTTGTGTACCATTTTCTGTATATTGATCATCAATACCTGTCCTGCAATTAGCATTACAATAGCACTGATCTGAACCGGCACCACAACATGGGCGAACAGAAATACTGCAAAAAGGTTTTTGTTACTGGTACTGTTACATGAACAGAAATGAGAGATTAGGACAACAGAAGCCTTTGTAGTATGGACTTCTAAAGAAGCCACAGTTTGATTTACACAGACAACACTTCAAAAGAAAGCTAACACCAGAATTTGACAAGAGGTGAATTTAATTGTTCCTGGAAATAATGAGAGAAGCAAAGAGAGGAAGGAAAACTCAAAGAAAATAATTTTCAACTCTGACACAATAAGCATGACACCGTTTCAATGGATTCTGCTCATTCCAGTGCAAGGAAGCTTGCCAAGGGTTAAGAGGTTTCTTACTGCTAGCAGGAGTTGTCACAGAGCCAGGGTTAGGTAGGAAGCAAAGCATGCCAGTCCAATAGCAGTATCTTACTGACTTACAGCAAGATCCTATTGCCAGGTGATTGATAAAAGAGAATCAGTTCTGAATGATCCACAAAGTAAGCTTTTCAGCGTGTGACCTGTTAACTTGGCTATACTCAAGAGGAGGCATTGAAACTTTTATATCTGTGAATCTATCATAATTAGAGAACCCATTTAAATGATCAATGAAAAAATATTATAAAAATCTGTATTACCCTTTCAAACATCAGTAACGTGGATATTTCAAGTTATCTCCAGACAATTTTGGTTTAAGGATGAACTGGAGGAACAGTAGCCTGCTTAATAACTCTCAATAACACATACTTGTTCTGTGGCATTCACACCTGACAAACAGAAAGAAGGCTCTGTCTCCAGAGCCATATCAATCTGCAATTATGTTAGCCATTCCATTTTCATTTTAACTTAAAGTATTAGAGCTCAAAAATAAAATCAACACTCTGACCTTGTTAACAGGCTGGGACAGCTTGAAGAAGGCTTACTTTGTTCGCTTACATTCCCGAACTGCACAGTTAAAACAGACCAATCCAGACTTACCTACAAGAAAACAGAACACAAATTTTAGGTTACAGCTTCAAACTTGACAAAAAACTGTCACTGAGAAGTGAAAATAAATAATGGATCCCTGAAAAATTTCACAGTACTTGGAGTTAAAATAACTTTTTGCAGTACAATGAATTATTTATTTGACTGTACTTTTTTCCCTAGCCCTTAAATAATTAAGATAGCCTTTTTCATCCTGATAATTTAATTACAAAAGGCTGCACTGCCAAAGGGCAAAACATAATATCTATTGATTTTCTTCTTTTTGCAAAATACTGTTTTGTCTGTTCATACAGTCTTGCCCACCACCCCCAGCTTTCCCTTGCCCTGCTGCTACACAGTGCAACAGAGTATTTGAGCACTGCTTAAAACAACATGATCAAGTGCCAGGATGAGGAGATCAGAAAAGATGGGGTTTGTACACTTTTAATCGAGCTTTTAAATAGAAGAAGGGCAATGAGCCACCAGCCACATGGTGAACTTCTGTCTGTAGAATGGAAGCAATTGCTCGGACTCTGAACTACCGAGCGGAGTCAGCTTTTATAGCAATGTCCTTACATCAGTCTCCCAGCAGTTTTCTTTACTAAAGGGGACTTGAGTGAAAAATCTTTGAGAGAAACGTTCTTTCCATTTGCCAAAGCACAGTAAATTCATTAATGGTGGTTTAATAAGCACCATGAGAAAGGCCTCTCCCGCAATGGGTGGCAGGCCACCATTTCCAACTCAAAGTGCTCCATGCGGTATATCCCACCCCAGGTTTCACAGATTTCTAACACCGCTGGCTGCCCGATGCATCGGTATGACCGAGACACCAAACCACAGCGTGCTCCTTTATAAAACCCAAGGGTGATAACACCACAAACGGCTATCCCACACGCGAGGTCTCCACACCCCTTCACACCACAGCCCCAGGTGCCGCAACAAGCATCCTCTAGCACACGCGACGCAGCAGCCGCTGCGCGCCCCCCCGCCAGCAGCGCTGGGCTTGCATCCACCACTGCACGCCTCTGAAGAGACCGTAGTCTCTGCAGCTATTTATGGTAAAACCTGACTAAGATGTTTTGCTGTCCCCGGTGCCGGTGTATTTTGACAGCTCTGCAGGAAAGGTCAGCCTGTTTTTCTGAGAGTGGAAGATGGACATTTTCCTGTTATGTTTCTACCAGTACGCAGGATCTGAACATCCCGTTGGCCCAGAGTGCGTTTGTCTCCCCATGGCAGATGGGCATACCTGGTCTCCTTCCCCCTCCTCCTCCTTCTCCTCCCTGGGAGGCAAACCCTGCAGGGAGGCAGGAGGGAGCCCACAGGTTTTTGGCTGAAAATTGGTGGGGAAAGATGGGTGCCCGACGTGGATCTCTGTCTCAGTGGGGGTAGTGGGATCTGCCAGGAGCCACCACCCTGGGGACAGCAATCCCATCACTGAAATGAGAAGGTACAGGCAGTCCAAGAAATGCTCCTCAGCTGAAAACTCAACATTTACATAAAAAGATCCTGAAGCAAAATTATTTCCAGGCTCAGCACTCTGCTCCTGAGATTTTAGTACAGCCCCACGCACCCAGTATGCAGCACGTCAGAAAGCAATAACAACATTGCTTCCCAGCTACATGTTACATGGTGTACTCCAAGGGTGTTTTCACTCCTTGTTCCTCTGCTTTGGCTGATTATGTAAAATAATTATTGCCATCATCTGCCGTAAGGCAGGCGGTAAAAGGGAAGACCTGTTTCTGCTACAGCTACTTTCCTCAAGAATGAAAATATGGCTTTCTGGGAATGCTGCTAGCAGGAGTCTGCAAAAGAGGCATGGTGAACCCCAGGGACCTAGAGAGCAGCATCCTCCACTGCACAGTGATGTGTTGGACTACTCCATCGTGTAGCTTTATTGCAAATAGTAAACTCACATTTAGCTGTGACAGGAGAAGTAAGAAAACCTCAAGGAATCTTAAAGTTAAGTGGAATTTCTGTGTTGTGCTACAGCCATTAATGCATTTCAGAAGCGTTGGTCTAAAGCGAAGTCAAATTTGTGTGGTTTAAAGTTAAGGACCTCAGCTACTACTTTTTGATGCTAAAATTATTGACACCACAAACATGTGGACCTCCTCATTTTGCATATACCTGGGTGGCTGAAATTATTGAGCTAAAACACTCACTTTCTATTTTTATTTTAATAACTTATGCATAAGGGGCCTCCTAAAACCATGCCTAGCCAGCTATGGAAAGCCAGACATTCAGCTAACAGGACATTACAATGAAATAGTTTTTTATAACAGATTCTGGGACAAAGAGTGCTACACTTTGATCTGAGTGTATGGCAAGCAGAGCCAATCAGACCCATGTTGATATTTGGCTACGCACTATCCTTCTACTATGAAGACAGCAACTTAATGCAACTGTTTGTGGAAAAGTTGGCATAAACCGATAAGCAATTTACTAATAAAGACGAGTCTGCAGAAGCCCATGATACCTGACATTACTTTGTCCATCCTCCATTGAAAACATTGTTTCACATTATTCTCTTGCACACTTCCAGGGTATATTTCCTTCATTAAATTCTGCAGAAATTATAAGATTCAGCATACCACTGGCGGCATGCCAACAAGTACATGGACTGGCTGCCGATGCTATATAGGCGACAGTCGGTCGCTGATTTTGCCTATAACACCAAAGATAAATATTATCTACCATTTTCTGAAAAGGAGAATGTAAACATTTTAACCTCAAGAAGAATTCAATGGCCTAACAAGCTTGTTCCCCAGTTCCTGCTGTGTTTCCTCTCACCATTGCTTTCACAGCATGTGTGTGGGGCCATATTCTGGTTGGTAGTTGCTATGTAAGTCACATTTCTGTTATATTTCTGTCTTACATTAACACAGAAAGCAACATCCGTGCAAAAATTCACAAAGCAAAGGGTTTCTTGGAAAGTGGGGCAAGAACATAAGCATATGCAAATCATTCCAGCAAAGGAGCTCAGCGAGGATGTTGTGGTTGAAAGGGCTCATTGAGAAACAGGGAGAAGCAAACAAAAAAGGATGATTCTATACCTTCCTGCTAGAGACTCAATAAATAAAAAAGTGAAAAAAAAAAAAAAGATTAAATAGTATCAGGCTAAGCCTTCTATCTCCATTTGGTGATAACTCATTGTTTTCCCCATTGTAAGAGCTGTAATCTTTATCTAAATGCAGGAGATATAGATATATACACACACAATAGGCTGAAAAATAACTAACTTCATTCACTGCTATACAGAACCTAGTTCTAGGAGGCTCTGCCAATGTTGCCTAGACAAATATTGAGTGATAACTACGGCATAGTAAGAGAATAGGAGATTGGATACTTTTTTTGACCAGATGGACATTCAGTTCTAAATGTTATGGAAAAGGACATCTGCATCAGCTGATATGAAAAATTAAATGTATCTAGAGATAATTCAGAAAGCACTGGAAATGCTTCCCTAATGTGATACATAACTTTCTTGCTATTTAGGATATGTAGCCTTAGTTAAAGAGATACAGAAGGACTTCAGATTAAAACACATGAATTTCTACATTATCAGACAACAAAAATATATTTGTATGGTATCAGAAGCATCTGAAATAATCAGTCTCTCAGAAGCTACCAAATCCAGGTTCTTCAAATGCAGATGCTGCACACTACAACGCAGTCACTCCATGCTCTCGAGGTCTCAGCATCTGCAGCAGCTGGGAGAGAATCATAGAAATTACTCCTTTACTAACCATAGCAAGCTCCCCAGGTGTGGGAAGCACTGTCTGGTGGTTGGGCCAGCAGAGGCCCGCCACATGCTTCTGATGTGACTTTGGGTAAGTCTGACTTGTTAAAGCTACCGCCACCTCAGTGCTCCATCCATGATGAAGACAGCACTGCCCTGTCACGAGAGGTAGTCAGCCCAGTGATGAATGAAAGGTAAACGCAAAGAAATTAATCTTATCTTTTGCCCTCTCCAACCATCAACTGAGCTTAATTTATCCACTTTAACATTTTACCACTACACTGCTATTCAGGCACTACTGTCAAGAGGCTGCTGGAAAAGGCCAGCTGGAGCAGCAGGGTCTGACATGGTCTCTCCGAGGGGTTACCCGCCAGCTGAGCTGTGCTGAGAGACAGGGTCAGCACCACCAAACGTACCAGCCCACTAGACTCTATCTAAACACTGCTGGAGCACCCAACCTGCACAACTAACTGGGAAGGAAAATCCAATATAATTCTAAAAAGGATCTTATCCCCACCTGGTGGCACTGCTGTAATTGTCAAGAAACAAAAGCAATGAGCCAGCAGTCTGCCTTAGCTTGAAAAACACCATTTTCTCAAAACTGTATTTCAGCCCTGCTATGATGGAAATACATTAACTCGGTATTTGTCAAACCCTGACAATTAATGTCAAATACAGCTGAAACATCCCCAGATTCGTGGCGTCCAAACTTAGTGAAGGACTTCTCAATCTGAAAGCGCCGTGGCCGCTTTCAGCGTTCCGGCTGCATCGTTCCTCACTG
>NW_010536842.1:0-34302 GCF_000687285.1 Phaethon lepturus | reverse complement strand
TCGGCCTCCTCCCCCGCCCCCCCGCCCGGGGCCCTGCCGGCAGGAGCCCGTGGGGTGCTGCTGCATCCCGCCGGCAGCGACCCTGAGCTCCCCACCCTGGCAGCCCCCAGCGCTGCAGGAGGAAACGGAAAAAGCAGTGATAGCGATACAAATTTATCTGAATAAATGACTCCAATTTGGGCTTTACTGACTTTGCACATTAGCACTCAAAATTTCAAAGGGATTATTTGGGCAATCCTACAATAACCTTATGTTGCTGTACAAGTAACCTTTGACATTAGTATGGGCAGCCCTTGAAAAATCTTGCCTGCCTTCCTTCCTACAGAAATTTCCATTTGTGGCCCAATCCTCAATACACTGAATAAATGACTCCAATTTGGGCTTTACTGACTTTGCACATTAGCACTCAAAATTTCAAAGGGATTATTTGGGCAATCCTACAATAACCTTATGTTGCTGTACAAGTAACCTTTGACATTAGTATGGGCAGCCCTTGAAAAATCTTGCCTGCCTTCCTTCCTACAGAAATTTCCATTTGTGGCCCAATCCTCAATACACAAACAACAGCAAATACACCTCAGAGGATGATAGCAAACGGAGAAAAATTTGTGATGGGTTTCCAGGGTGCATGCTGGTCTGCAGCCCACTCACCCAGCCCCACGCAGGGTGACATTAGCCATCGACTGAGAGGGTGCTTTGCACCTGCGCAGAGCCAGGCAGCAGCGGGCTCAGCGTAGCCAGCAGCAGGTAGCAGTCAGAGAGAGGAATGTGGAAGCCAGAGCCAAGGAAGCAGCAGGTAGGACTAGCCAGGTAGAGAGCCAGAGTAGCCTCTTTTTGTTGTTGTTCTATTTTATTGATTTCCCCAATCCCCAGCCAACAGCCCCAACAACCCCAGCTGATGGCAGGAAACGGCTAAAAGCAGCGAGCTCAGCCCCAGCGTAGCTGTGGGTGCTGCCAAGCTGGAGCAGCCAAGACTGGCTGGCCTACGGCCTGCAGAGATGCCAGCTCCAGCCAAGAGCATCCTTTAAGGCTTATTTCATACCACAACCTTGCCAGGCTCAAAGTCAAAGCATTTATAACTTTCATTCAAATGAAGTCAATGCATGCTAAACATGCAAATATAGTCATAAGCATTCCACCTTATTTGCATTATTGAATTTCTGCCCTTAAAAGTAACTACTGGCAATGAGGGGCTGTGAAGTGATAAGAACATCACAATGCCTGTCCCAGCCACAGGATACCTCCTGGACCATGCTTGTCCCTGGCAGTAGCAGAATTTAAGTCAGAGCCTCTTCTAGTGAGTAGGGAAGGGTAACGGTCACAAAGAAGAAAGGACTAGGGTAAAAGACAAGAGGGGTATAATGGAGAGTCCAATGAAACCTAAGAAATGTTGGTTTGATGTGGTTGTGTACTACATCAGGCTGCAAGGAGATGGAAAGATAGGTCTTGAAAGTGAGGATGCAGGAAGAAGATAAAGATGTGAAGTCCAGACTGAAAAGAGAGAACTACCCCAAAAGGCTGCCCAGCAGCTAGCAGCACCCACGAGGTCCCTTTATGGCTTTTGCTTCTCATCCTCTTTTGTCTAGCACAGCGCTGGAATGACATCCAAGTCAGGACTATTAAAAATATTCACTGGTCCCTTATTAAGAAGTATCCTAAAGAGTATCTTTCTCTCCTTTTGGGAGAGCAGAAGATTACGTGAGGTAAGGACGAGACAAGGCGCCTAACCACCACAGTTACCTGCCGACCAATTGTTGGAGAAGAAGTAGACGTTTTAACCTGAAGTCAAAGGACGATGGTGCATTGCCTTCTGGCTGAAACCAGCTACAGCAGATGCCTTGGTCCTACCTTCTTACATAACATAAAACATATACTTAGAGTCAGTAGGGACTCTCTGATAACTGCCAGGTGCCCAGGTAATGGGCTCATCCTGACTAGCACTTGGATATACACGCACCGTATTTCACAGCTTTTAGGAGGAAAGCAAGAAAACCAAAGACTCCTCGTTATTAGAAAGTCTGCTTATTGACTGCTAAGACATCTTCTTCCAGGTACAAAGAAAGCATTCAGAGAAAGGTTCAGTTTTTTCACAGCATAATCCGCTTTGTGGGTGCTTTCTTAACGGCTTCTCTCTGTTTATGACTAAATTGCCAAACCTATGAAAAGAAATCATAACCCTGAAGCTAAAGCAGCTTTGCATTCTCAGGGTTGTTTTACAAAAAAAAGTATAGTAATATAGACACCTTTCTCAGTAAATTACCAAACATTTGCCAGTGGCATAGGCAGGCACCAGACCTCCAGACCACAGAAACAATAAATTGTTAACTTGCAGCAAACCCATTAAATACTTGGCCAGTGTTTTGTATTTCCACTTTCAGTTTCTCTGCACTTCCCAACAAAACTTTTTATCCTGTGACCATTTCCTTTCACTCTTAAACCTCCAAAGGATATAAAACTGTTACCTTAGATATAGACACACGTGGTAATGTGATATTTTAGTACCCGGTACACGTATACGCACACCGTGCTTGGCCATTGTCACGAGGTTTCAAGGCCTTGTGCCAGCTGCTCTGGCATGTGAAAAAGGAAGCAGATCCCAGCTACAGTCCATCTCAGGGACCCTTGTGTCACTCTAGAGACACAAGGATCTACAGTCGACCTCTCAGAGGTGCCCCATGGAGTCCTCTTTGATGGCAGTCACTGCGCAGTGAAGTTAATGATCCAGAGCCCCCAGATACCCTCTGTCTGTCTGCTGTACGCTCGGAATAAGGCAGCAAGGATCACCCCCGGCAAATCCCAGCTTTTATGCAGGCACAGCAAAGCAGCGTCTTCCTCGCCTGACTCCTTTGAACTCCTCACTGCTTACAGGAAATGAGGGAAGTTTTGTCATTTATGTCTGACCTCCAACACAGCCAATGAACAAAACATCTTTAGCTTTGAGGGCACTCTGAGGAGCAGGGATGGAGAAAAAACATCCTGGAGTCCAGGAACTATCCAGTTTAAAGGACATAGACGGTGTGATGAACACACAGTTCATCTTAGCAACTACTGATAGCCCACTGCACCAAAGACAAATTGTCAGAGTGCAAATACTACAGGATGGGTTATATTCCACATGGTTAACCCCATTTAGGAAAGCATTCAGGCATATGGGTATTCCCATCTCTGTTCAGAGCGCTCACGGATATACTTAGCTTTCTAGCTGATCAGATCTAAGCACATGCCTAATTACTTATTTGAAAAAGGTCTGGAGACGCTGCATTGATGGATAACACAGAAAACCCTAAGTGAAAGCAAGATCTTCTGAAAAGCGAGTGGCTAAATTGAACGAGCTACACCCCTTGTAGCTGCTTGGTCAGAACATTTTGCATACTACCCATCCATAAATTAACACATTTCAAACAAAGCCGTACAGCTCCTAGCTTTACGGTATTAAAGGCTGTCCTTAACATTGCGTCTATTCAACTAACCCAACACACAAACGAAGTCTTTTCATTATCAGCCAATAATTTACAACCAGTAGAGACATAAGTGATGGGAGACTGCAGTCCCCGGAAACATTATCTTTTCACCCTTTCTTTACTCCAGGGAAACTCCTCTGCCTTGGAGGGGATGGGGTGAAGGAGGAGGGAAAGGAAATTCCCTACAAGCCTAGTGAAATCCATATAACTTGAACCGTGCCTGCAATGCCATTTTTGTGTCAACATCAAACGTTACATCAGGAAACACTTCATCAAGGCGTGTAGATGCATCTGGGGAGCTCTGGAGATGGGGTCCCTCAGGTCTTTGGCTGTACCAAAGAATAGACGGGGCAAGGCCAAACCTATAACACTAGCTTTTTTTTTTAACTCTAGTCCTTCTCTCGCAATATAAATGGCAACAATTGCTTTTACAGAAGACCCAAACAATGTGACTTTCAGTTACAGATGTGAGAGAAAGAGTTAAAGGTACATTTTGTCTAATCATTCTCAGACATTATCTTCGCCAATATGCAACTCAGGAGACTCCAGTCACAGAAATAAAAACTAGTTACCTGATGATTTTCATGTTGTTTCTTAAAAAATATTTCTGATAAGGAACACTAAACCCCCCTTCGAAAACAACAAAATAACACCCCACAATTTTTTTCTCTTACCCAGATACCAAGTGCAGCCCAATCTATAGTGAGGTTTGTGCTTCTGAGAGACTGGGAAATCCTCCTTTGAGTACATTGCTCCCTTGGTTTTGCATGATGGTTAAAGAAGGCTTAAGACGCAGCCTGAGATTTCCTACTGCTGTTTTTTCATTTCCTGTGTTATCACAGGCAGTTGGCATAGCAGCTGATAATCTTAACAGACAGAGAAACATTTTTATAGAGACTTACAGGAAATAACCTATCTCCAGTGAATCCATTTCCACATTGAGTTTTCTACAATCTCGAAGACCATCCCCATTTCACAGTCTTGCTTGGCTCAGATGAGGTAAAGTGTTCTGTTGTAACAGCATCAAAGTGAGAAAAAGGATTAAATCTCCCCTCACGTACGTAAATGTTTCAAGTTCAGGAGTTTGCAGTAAATGTGAAGTTTCTGGGTTCTTCATGTCCCCCTTTTTTTTTTAAATTACCGCATAGTAGCTAAATTATTCCCCACTTTTCAGTGGTTTGTACAGCTGCATTTCAGTAAGATTACTTTACAAGACGCTATAGATACAATTCAAGGGACCAAAGACCAAGGCCATCCCAGTGCTCCCCACTTGCAACCAGTGTAAGACACCCAGTGTCCTCTTGCCTGTGAATCCTGCAGCATCCTCACCCACACTGCCGTGCCGATGGCACCCGGACGCTGCCCAGCAAAACCACCGCTTTGCCTCCGGTGGAGTATAATTATGCCAGTGGGTGGAAATGTGGCACAGACTTCTTGACCTAAAAGGCAATTACAGTCCTGTGGATGGCTAGATGCAATTAGTAAAAACAACTGGATGTGATGAAATGTGGAAAACAACTTTCTGCAAGGACTAGCCCTAGCAATCGCTGCAGGTGGGAAGGAAATGAGAAGAAAGCTCGTGCCAGGCAGATACAGACAACAGAGGCAGCTGGCCAACTGCATTAGCAAAGCAGCTGCTCCTAAGCACTCTCCTTCAGACTTCTGTGCACAAATTAGAAGCCAAAAAATTCTCTTCCTCTCTGCTGTATCGGGAAATACAGCTCCCACAAATGAAGCATGGGTTTTCAAAGTGACAAAGCACACAATAAAAGGGGAGTAATCTGGATATCCTACCAGCATATTACAGCAGCCCACCCACAAAGCTGACTCCGGGGTGAAAGGACTCTCTATTCTCTTTAGCCTGAAAACACGAAAGTTGAGCTGTTCGCTGCCCTGTAGGGATGAGGTTGGCATTTTTTTATGTTTTCAAAAAAACCCTTAAAATTACCAAGGCTTCAAAAGTCACAGGGTGAAAAAAAAAAAAAAGACAAATAAAAATACATTTATGTTTACTAGGTTGGGTCAACCTGATCTGTTTCTGAAAGGTACCAAATTCAATAGTTAATTCCAACTTTAAAATAAAAACAAATAAAAAATGATCCAGTATTCTAGCTTCCATTTTGAAATTATGTGTAGGACAAATTTGGCTGCGTTTAACTTTTAATTTTAATTGTTTTCCCCAAAGGTAGGGACTCCCCTACTCTAGCCCTTCAGTGAAATTTTGGTCAAAACAAAATCTTATTTATTGACGGTTTGCTTTTGCTGGTAGAATTTGAATCTATCATTAGCTAGCTCCTGTCATAATAACAGCTCCACAAAGCTGGTATTTTAACAGCCGTGTACCTCTCAGCGTTTGTCCAGACATCAGTGCACGCAAGCTGACAGGCCACTAACAGCTTTTTGTTACGCCTCGCCGTACTTCAGGGAAAAGCCACCCACCTGGTGTTTCAGAGATCGAGCTCCAGTCTTACACCCTACAGCCCTGCTTCTTCTGGCATCTGCACTCTGTAATAGTGTGAGTTTATTCTTCATAAGGCAGGTATTGCATCTATTGTTGCTGCTTTTTTTTTTTTTTAAATCCCCGTTGAATACACAGGTCACAAATTACTGTCATCATGAAAGGCTAAGGCTACTGATCTCACATTGAAGTTGAAAATCATCCACCAAGCCAGAGGATGGATGTTTTCGATGATGAAACAAAATCCCAATATGGTAAAATGAGACCCCTTTCACTACTGCCCAACCTTCTGGTGTAATTCATGTGAACCAGAGCCCACTTTAACCTCCCTCTTCCCCTGAGAGCCCCTGGGAAGAGTCGAGTGTCTAGAGGAATTGGATGCCCACCTGCTGCATGACCAAAGAGAGCTTGTCCACCCGGTGCACACAGTCCACTAGCCCTCTCCTTGTCCATCTCTGAAACACCCTCAGTAAAGAGGAAAAAATTGGACAAACCTACCACTAGAATAGGTATTACGGCTCCTAACAGAGCTGATGGGACACTGCCACTCCAGTTCTTCGGGTCAGCATCAGAGTGTCTTAAACTCCCACAAAGCCGTCCCTGCAAACGAGGGCAACAGTCCCATTTTATTCCAGGTGGTGAGAAGAGCAGAGACCTCCCTCCTTCTCCAGGGCCAGTGTGACAGCTGGCAGTAGATGCCCTGCTTCTCTCATTCCGCATCCCACAGCACATCCAGCCGTCTCACAAGGCCTTCTTACGGAAGAAACACGGATTCCCAGAGCCTGATAGTTGTTCTTCGTTCTGATTTCCATAAACTGTAAAGTACCTCATGCTCTCCATGGATTTTACCTCCAGGTATATCCATTTTTCTCTCCAGGGAAGAAGGATCAGTATCTTTCACGCAAAAGTCCTACCTTTGCAGGGGTCTCTGCAGATCTGCTCTACTGTAATGACATTAGGAAGTATCCCAATGAGTCTCTGCTTCCCAGCAGTGTTAGAAGTGCTAATACTCTATCAGAGACAGAAACCAGCCCATGCTGCAAGAAAGATCACTGCATGCGTTTAAGAAGAACGGGCGAGCACTCTTTAGCTAAACGGAGGTCTCTCCGGCTCGCGCAGGAGCTGGAAGTAAAGCTCGCTTATCTGAGCTACATTCACCCCAAGGACTGGCTATGTCCAGACACCAGTATTTTCATCTCTGCAAAGCTGTTGCCTTTGGAGAAGAGGAGCACCCTGCTCAGATAATTCCTTTCCTTTCAGAGAAAAAAGGTTAGTAGCAGACTAAAAGCATGTTTTTCTTTATGTATAGGATGCATATCTTAAGTTTGCTGAACCAAATCATAGGCTGCTAAGGGCTCTTGGCATCCATATCTGTGGGTATAGCTCCGTGCATGAATTACAGTGTTTTGTACTGGCAAAGACGCGTGGGGGGGACTGCGACAGAGGCATTAGCCATGGTGGAAAAATAGCACTGTGAGATGTAATCATCTCTCGCACATTATGAGGAACATGCATTGAACTACTGGCTGTTACTTTTCCGTGGGAGGTATTTCTACTTTTCCGCCTCCAAAGCAAGCTGTTTTATCCTATGCAGAGCCTTTTGCTTAAGTCCAACCAAATTTTAAATGCAAATACTTGAAATAGGATTTATATAAAATAGAAGCATAGGGATTTGCAAGTTGAATACCTCTGAAACAAGAGCTAAATATAGAGATCTGGAAAGAGCATTTAAACTTAAAATCCTATTTCAGATGTTAAGCATAGAATGATATCCCTCCATAGGGATAAGACAGACTATGCAACGCTGGTGATTTGATATTACTCATTAAGAAGAACTGTCACTTCATATTAAGAATGAGGTAGTCAAAACAACTGTTATTTTAAGTGCAGTCCTTCTAAATTACTCTGCAAGGTCTGTGGGAGTAGAGCTAGGCCTACACTGATTCCAGATCAATATTTGCATGGCAAGAAAAGAACCTGTGAGAATAGATGAAAAAAAAATGAGACAGACTATTTTTGTAGGGTTAGAGATATGCTTGGCTAAAGCAAATTAAGGAGAATTATTCCCAGCAGCAGTCTAAGATGAAGCTAAATGCTGGTGATCCCCGCTTTGGGCAGGCTAGTGCACACAAGCATACGGGGAACTCCTCTCACATCCAAGGGTGCCAGCCACACATTTCTGCCACAGACCACCCTGACTACAAAAGCGTCCCCTGACGTTCCAAAGGCCAGGAAGCATCCCTACCCCAGCACCAGAAGGTCTCTCTCCTCTCAGACTCTCACACGATCGGCTCCTGAAGCAGCCTGTGTGATCAAGCGGGCACCCATCCTGCTGCCTCCTGGGTATTTGGAAGCAATGAGCCGCTGTCCCGGGCTCTGCATGAGCAGGCGGATGTGTTGGTTAAAAGCATCACTACGGCCATCACAACAGAGCTCTCCTGCTACTTCAGAATCACCCTTCACTCAGGTCAGTTACCTTAAAAATCTAAAGTACGTATTTAGACCACACACAATAAGCACAGTTCAAAAAAAGTTGCAAAAACACAAGTGCTAAAAAGGAAAGAAAAATAACACTTGAGCGACTTCACACACCTGCCTGCCTTTCTCATTCACCAGCCCCAGAACCGTAGGCACTTACCTCACCCCTTGGCTCTAGGCTTGTCCTGGCTGGCAGCCTGCGTGCCCTCCCCAGCAGGCCAGTTGCCATAATCCAACCCTTTTCAGGGTTTACCCGAGTTGTTACCCAAACATCCAGAGAGTTCCTGAGCCTTCAGTACATCCGGAAGCAGTTTCAACACTTCTCCCTCCACAAGGACTGTCCTCCCTTCTTCAGAAATAAGAATATCCCGTTGGCAGACAGTTGGCAAGTGCAAGTCCCTCCCCACCTCCTGGTACATTTCTGCTACATCAAGGGACAGAATTTCTTTCTCATTCTGTGAGGCAACGGGTAAGTCTCTGCAGAAAACCTTTTCATACTCTGAATTTATACATTGCATCAACATGTAAATTGAAACCATAGTTGGCATTTAATACATGCAGCTCATCGCTAGCTCTTGATTGAGATCAGACAATGGCAATCAACAGCTCTGGGAGAGAACAGATTTGAGATGACCCCCATCAGGTCCTTCACTACCATTTACATGTGAATGCAAAACACACAGCCTAATCAGCAAACGTTTTCCCAGTTCAAGCTATTCTGATGGTCTGTTTTAGGAAGTGTTCTCTGACCTGCTTTAATCAGGCAGAAGTGATGCTCATTTGTGACTATATTTCAAGCAGACATTGATCTGCGGGGATGGACAAAATCTTCCCGTTCAGTTGATGCAGAAGGGAAACACCTATCCAGCCACATGATGAATTCTATGGATGAATTCTACATGGATGTAGAGGTTCATCCTACAGAGGATGAATTCTACATGGTGTTTTCCAAAGCCTTCCACGTAGTTACGGGCGACCCTGTCATCCCCCGAAACCCCTTTGCGAGCCGCCTCGCGGAGAGCCAGGCTCTAATGGGGAGTGTTGCCAAATTAATTCTGTGATGCTGTGGATGGTACTACAAGCTACACACATCACTGAGCTAAATTAATTTCTGCTGTACCTGACCTGCAGCTGAGGAACGTTGCTTACTGGGCTGGGAATAGCTTGTTTGTTTGAACTATAAAATATTGTTACTTAAACAGTCCAGAGAGCTCCTCTGACACAAGTTCTCTTTCCCCTGAAGGGTTTTCTTTCTAACTGGAGTTATTGATCCCTTTGGCTTTATAGACGGGAAATAATCACTGCGTTAGCAACCACCAAAATGGTCTTCAGTCCCTAGAGTCTGTTCCCTGACATGCCATTGATTTGAATTTTTTGAGCTGGGAATGTTGTTAAACTCTTTTCTGATAAAAAGCACAGTAATGTGCGATGTATTTACATTTGACTTTTTGATCTGAAGTTTCAAAGTGTGTGTGTGTGTATTACTTTTCCAGCATGTCTCAAACAATTGCTGCTAAATTCTGCTACAAAGCAGTGGTACTTTACTTGATATGGAAGAAAATTCAATCAATGCAAAATAGACATCTCCAGCTCCAACATGCTGGGTTTGCTTTCTTAAACCTGCTGCTGTAGAGAGGATTGTAGCAGTTTGTGGGCTGATGTTAGATTCCCATTAGTGTCCGCTCCTTTACAGAGACCTCTGACTTCAGCAGGCAGCTCTGCCAAAAGATCGTGTAGTACCTGGTAAAATCTGGAATTTCCCACACAGTGCAATGCAACATTAAATTTCTGTATTTGCCATTTAAATACAAAATAATCACTCCCAAAATTGTATCATGGTGCTTCTACATTCACGTGTTCATCTAAGCCTGGCTTCACTGCCCAGTGAAGGGATCACAACGGTCTGCTCTGAAGTAAACACATTATTTACTCTTATTTCAACCCAGCTGTGGAACAGGAGCTGCATTTAAGTGGTGACACAAACAGACACTACCAAACTTTGTGCTCTGTTTCCAAGCCCTGGAATGCAGTAGCCACTGCCCAGCATTATCCTCAATGTCAGAGCCAAGAGAAATATGGATCTCTTTGACAAATGTACCTACAACTCGCATCTTACCAAATACTACAGTGCCTTATGAATATAAAGGGTGAAAGCTATTGATGTCAGCACAATACAGCAGCGTCTCCAAGTGCGTCTGTGGATGCCTCAGTGTGCTGCTGGGTTGCAGGAGGCAGCTGGATGCACTGGGGGAGTGTGGTGCCTACCTTCCCTGTTTAGCAAATCCATCCTGCTTGGATTTGATTCCGAAGCTGCATGCAAAACCAGAAGAAAACAAAAGAACTGTGCCAATCTGCCTGCAGCATTAAACCAGCTCTTAGGGTTCTCTGATGAGTGTCTCAACTCTGAACCAAGAAGCTATTCAGTGGTTTGACCTCTTTGTAGGAAACATTTAAATTTTTTTAACATGCCTTTGCAAAATGGTGATGTTATCTGTCAAAAGTGAATTCAACAGGCAGCTGAGGCATAAGTGAGAATCAAATTGTCTTTATTACTGCCAGCCCAAGCCACACTGAGAACAGATTCCCAGACAGCTAATTAGGTGAAAGCAAGGGTCCTCATTCGAGGGAGGTTACCAGGACAGTACCAAGGGTGCAGAACGTGGCCATGTTCTTGGCTAGGAGGGGGTGAATCTCACAGGTGTCCGTCTATAAAACTGCACACATGCACGCACACCCCCTTTGGGAAATTATTGTCTTAGTGGTGTGAATTGCTAGAAAGCCTGTATACCTCTGAAAATGGAAACTGCTGGTGCTCGTGGCACAAGTTCCCTATGGGAGCTACCTGCTGGACTTCAGGTAGTGCCTAGGAACCTGAAACAGTCCCGTCACAGTTCTTCAGTATGCCAGCATCGAAAGGACAAAGGAAGGAAACTCTTCTCATGTGGAAAGTAGAGGGCTTTCCAGCAGAATCCCCTGCCTGTTTTTAAGACTGCAGATATTTTCACTGATGTTACAAAAGAGTTTTGCTCTAACTTAGCAGTACACCACTCTGTGAATCCACGGCATTTGCACTGCAAACATCCCACTTGAGAAATGTGTGATCGGGGCGTTAATGAAGTGCTCTCTTGAGCTGCAACCTCATTTATGGAGAACACTAATTCATTAAATATGGCTTAGCTTTCACAAGAACATGCATGACCTCCATAGTAATTTCAAACTTCTATAGCAATTTAAGGAAATATTATTTGCAGGACACGACTGCCCTGGCAAGACACAGCAGCATCAATACTAAACTACAGCAAGGGCTCTGAAGGTTCGTAATCAGCCCAGGTTCGGCATATCTGGCTGAAGCTATCTCTTCTCGTATCGATGACCAGTATTGGCTGAGTCAGTGTAGTTCAAAGACTAGCAATAACTAAGATTTTTAAAGATCTGTCCTAGCAAGATTATTTACCAATTTACTGACATTCTCAGAATCAGCAAATTGACCACAATTTTCCAATCTCCATATTGTACGTGGGAAGTAATGTCAGCATTTTCGGTATAGACTGCTCAAACTGAATTCCTGGCGAAAGAGTCCTGAGCTAGTGACAGTACAAGCCTCCAGATCTTCAAATGTTGATGTGTGAATATTCTTCGTGATTTATTTTAAAACCAAAGTTTTCCCTATGTGTGGTGTAATGAAACAACTTGAATGTTAGCAGCAGGTGCCCTGCATTCAAAATACCGATGCCTCTATTGTGATGCTGCAGACGTCTTGAAGCGACATAAAACCGAAAGGGGTTTTACCCATAAAAGCGATTTCACTTTCTTTTACAAAAAGAAAGAATTTTTATGGGACATTTTGTAGACAGCAATAATTTCATGAAAACAAGAAAAATCTTGGTTTAATCTAAATTTCACAAAACCCGTTTCCACTAGCCAGCTGCTTTGACCAAAACTGTTACTGTCTTTTTTTTTATTGCTATCCTCAGTTCATGTTCTCAGCTTCAGACATGCCTAACACAAGATAGCACTTTTCACACCTATCTTTTTCAGTGCATGCATTATTTTAAGTCTACTTATTAGTGAACAGTTCATTTCCATAAGCACTTAATTTATAACCCTCAGCAGCAGGCTTAACAAGCCAAAGTCAGGACCCCATTAAACCCCCATTTCACGTTCCTCAGGTCTACACAGTAAACCTCAGTAGTCACAATTTGTTTTCATCTCTTAATGAGTTGATAAAAATTCAAGAGCAATTTCCACTTGTGCTGCATTATGGAATTGTAAACATTTATGGAGACATTCATAACTGGCCGTCAGCAACATCAACAGGCAGATTTTTACCTCTTATGCCATTTCCCCACTGTTGAGGCATCTCTGACGCTTCCCCAGCAGGAGGAGCAGAGATGGTGAAGGGTTTGTTCAGAGCAGAACGAAAAACAAGTTCAAAACCAAAACAGATTTTTGGCAACGTGGCAGATTTGCTTTCTTTCACTGAAAAGGGTATGAAGCTCCTGGGGAGGGAAGGAGGGAGGAATGTGCTGGTCCCAGCTGGAGTAGCCCCTTCCCAGCCATTGCCTCCTGCTGCAGGCCGGGATGGCGGGAAGGAGGGATGGCGACGGTCGTGCCCCTGCGCTGTCCCCACGGCACTGTGGGCCCCCCCGAGTTCCTGTGGCCCCTGCCAGCCCTCATTCCCCAGCCGTATAACCAGAGGGGCTGCAGTTTGGGCAAAAAGTTGTTAAAAGCCGTTTTGGAGGGAAACGCTCTGCAGTGGCCAGGTACCGTCGCACGGGAGCAGCAAGGCCCCACATCAATCCATCCCACCGGCCCACCACTACCCCCGCCCGGCAGCAGCCCCTGGGGAGGCAGTTATCCCCTAAATTCACATGTTTAACCTACTGCATCTGAAGGGCAAACGATGCGGCACGGGGGGCCGTGCTGCGCAGTGATGGTGGGGGGGGACGCGGGGGCACGGCCCCTGCGGTGCTGCTGCTACCCCCGAGCTCTTGGACACACACAGCCGCAGCGGCCCAGGCTGTGGGAGCCTGGCAGGACCCCACGTCGCAACACTACCGTCTTCAGCGGGAAGCTTAAAACCTGCTTCACCCTCTGATGCAGCAGCCTCGCGTGGGGGTGACGGCGCAAGTCACAAACAAGAAGCCGCCGGTGGCCAACTCTGCTGCAGTGGTTTTGGGCCTACGCAACAAAACGAAGATTTGCCTGTCCATCCCACAGCGTATCGCCACAGCCATCTTGCTTTTCCCTGGTCTCCTGCTAACAGGTAGGAGAAACTCTCTCACTGCTTGAGAGCACCAGGCAACCTGCTTTGGGAGAAGCTGCTTAGAAGAGCTACCAGGGATTTTAGGCTATATTTTAGTGGTTTCTCAGATTTCAGCTAGTCTGAGACATTAAGGATCCCCCCAAAAGACACGTGTCTCTACACAGTTAACAAATTAGCTTGCAGCAAATCGGCCCTTCTGCACTTGACCAGACATACCTGCTTTACACAGCTATGGCCGTGGTATCTGCTCGTCTGCTCTCACCAAGGCAGCCAGCATGTTTGTAGCCAAAATGAGCTCCTCCCCATGCAATGTTCCAGAGCAGAGGAGTGAGGCTCATGGGGGGGTTTCATTTCTGAAGACTTTTTAAACTGCTTGTCTGAATCCAGCGAGGAAGAGGGAAGGATATTCATTTTCCTTCAGGTCTTTTTTTCTGCCCGACTCAAAGTGATCAGAGATGAAAATCTCTGCATCTAATGAAGGAGGAACAGGGAAATTAAGGCAGCTGTCCTATGTTAGCGCTGTTGACCTCACGTTTCTTGGGCTCAGCCACCTCCTTCCAAAACGAAATGATGTTGTGTTCCTCAGAGAAGTTCCAAAGATTCCCTTTTAGCTTTGTATAGGGCGCAAAGCATTGAAACTTTGATAATCACTACACAAGAGAGATGGTTTTTGTCTTCAGCTAGGTTAATCCTCTCTTGTCCTGAGCCCTCATTAGAATAGAACATATAAAGGACTTTTAAAGCTCCGGACAACTCTTCAAAATTACTTCATCAGTTTAACTTCTGGAAAGTCTATGTAATACATTAGCAGGCACTGGGAGCTGGAAGGTATCTGGTGATCCCTGCAGATAAAAGTCACCCAGAAGCATAAGAGTTTAAAACTTGTTTTTAAACAAGATTTAAAAAAAATCTTACTACTTGGCTAAGCACTGTACAACTTGCACCCAGGGTGTTTGTGAAGATTTAGCAGGATATAAATGTTTATTCAAAGCATAGAGGAACGGTCACTATCAAAAATATTGCCTTTACATGACAGTAAGTTGCTTCCTCCCTGCAGGCTCATTAGACCTTCCTATGCAACTAAACACACAGTTATATCCTGCTACAAAAAATACAGATTGGTATTAAAAAATCCAGTTGAAAGGCTACTTGCCCATGATTAAACTCTACAGGGCTTTTAAAGGTTAAGACCTAACCTCAGCTCCTCTCAGCTCACCAGCTTCAACAAGAAGTTTGCAGCAATATTAATCAGCATGGAATAATGAGGCTGTGAGAGGCAGCATGTGATTTCTTTATTTCATCTTAATTATAATTTAAAATTTTAATGTCAGGAATTTGACAAGTGTTTGAGCAAGAATTATTGCCTCAACAGCAGCTAAGGTCAGGCACAGAAATGTGCTCAATCCCAAAGAAAAGCAATGAATTTGCGGTGTAACAGCAATGCAATTCAAATCGTTCTGCCGGCTGCTGTTGACAGCAAATGTGCTGGTTCAGAAGCCCAGTGCTCCTTCCAAAACGTGTGTCTCTGGTCTCCAGACAGAAGTGGACCCTACCACAGGGCCAATTTTAGCAAATGCCAGGCTTTTGGGAAAGGAGCATCTGACACCGCAGAAAGGGAATGTGCTCCTGTAACACAAGCAGATATAATCAGGTTGCGTTGCGTGGACGTGCTCCTGCAGCAGGTCACAACATTGTTTTTTCTGGTAAGGAAGTGGAAGGGAAGGTGCTCCCAGACCTGGCACTGGGATTTTCTCTCCAATTCCTGGTCTCGCTCAGCTGGAGAGCGAGGCCAAATAGAGGTCTTATCCCTAAAGCGTTAGACTGGAGAAGTCTCAGTCCCAGTGGGAGAACATGCCAGCACGTGGCCCAGCCTGGGCAGTGAGAACAGCACAGGCTCGTGATTTGGGTTATTCCCAGGACTGGGTCTCTTACCCCTGTGATTGCGTGAGATCATT
Organism: Phaethon lepturus; assembly: GCF_000687285.1. Taxonomy (NCBI): domain Eukaryota; kingdom Metazoa; phylum Chordata; class Aves; order Phaethontiformes; family Phaethontidae; genus Phaethon; species Phaethon lepturus. The sequence continues at coordinate 18,684 of NW_010536842.1, read as the reverse complement.
ACATGTGTGTGAAGCTGCGTTCCCTAAAACACGGGACACACTGACAGCACGGCCTAAGGCCAGTACTGCGCCTTGGACACTTGGGTGGACTGAGAGCCAGTGTCACACTGTCTCCTTTTCTCACTTGCAGCACATCACAATCCCTAAGCAATGCATAACATCTTACAAAACCTCTTATTTTGACCATAAAGATTCCAGGCCAGAGTTATAGCAAGCCCACATCCATTTGCTTGACAGCCTTCACAACAATAAATAAATTTCTAAAGTACAGATGTCAGATTTTATAGGATATCTTAGGCTGTTAGGAGGAAGGACCAGGCAGTATGGAACCAAGAGATTTAAAAGAATTAATAGAAATTAAAATGAAGACTAAAATGAGTCGCTCTCTAGGTAAATGGTTTACTTGAGAAGATCATCACAGCTTTCTAAAGGGGAAATCATGCCTTACAGGTTGACATTATGAGAGACATGACAGAGGCTATCAACAGAGGCAAAGCCCCCTCAAAACAACCTGTAAAGTACTAAAAGAAAGAAAACAGTCATATGATGGCAAGTCTCTTTGCAGAGCAGAAGAGATTTCAATTCCTTTGGCAGCAGATCTGTTTTCCATATAATAGCACCTTTTTGAAATGAATTTTTATAGGCAGGGTGATTAATAATGTAGGCTGGAGTAGAGCCTTTATTGCCTGGTAGCACTAAATGAGCAGCTGCCACAATAGATAGGCATTACTCTGTGCATTTAACCAGGGATAATAAATGGGATTTTTAAGAACAAACTTTCTCATAGTGAGTTCTTTCAAGAATGAATATGAGCAGGAAAACAGTCTGTTAACTCAGCTAGTTGTAACTGCATATAACATTGGACTGCATTTATACCACTAACACAACAAGAACAGCCTTTGCTTTGATAGAAAGAGGGTTTATATCACAACAGCTGGTATGACACCAGGCAGGGTGAACTAAAACTAGTGGATGCAGCAGGATACCTGTCTGGCAGAAACTAGGAGAAGAACTTCAAATTGTTTCTGTAAGACCAGCAGAACCACAAATAAGCTCATTCTTCATCTCAGCAATAACCTAAAATCTGTTTTTGGCAGTGCCACCAACATCGCCATGACGCTGCATTAGTAAGGTCCAGTGGGAACGTGGACCTCTCCATCAGCTTAGATTTTCGACACAAGGGATGTGCACCCGCTTCAGGCTGTTAAGTGTGTATGTGAATTATGGACGTGGTGTTGAAAAGACAGAATTAGACTGGAGTGAATGTTATAATGAGTAATTTCAGTGTTTCATTGAATCAAGGGGTAGTTGAGATTGGAAGGGACCTCTGGAGCCAAAGTGCTTAATGAAAGACTAACTGGCATAGGTGTATTTGATTTCCATGCAGCACAATCCTCCCTAACAGTTTAACTTCAACATATAGAGAACCGACGGGTTTGTTTTCCGAAGACAAACACTTCTCCTGTGAATTTCACCCTCAAACTCAGAACCAAAACTCAGCTCAGACTAAAAGTCTATGTGCTCTTATAAGCCTATGTGGTTCAGCCAGCCCGAATTTGGCTGCAGCCTCCCTTGCCTCTGTCTTTAGCAGCCTGAAGCCAGCAGGAAGCAAATCCTGAGCACAGGGACTGACGAGAGCCTTGATTACACCACTCACCCTGCCGCCGCTGCCGCAGGGCCCTCACCCTGGCGGCACTGGTTTGCAGGACCTCGCTGCGTGTACAGCTCTAGCTCAGGAACAGCCCCAGACCTGCTACGGATCAACTGTAGAGAAATATCTGTGAAAAGTTTGTAAAGGAACAGATCGCATCTCTAAATGTGACCGCACAGTTCTGGGCCTATGAAGATCTATTTTTAAAGGCTTTTCTCAATATCTTGCTTCTGCTTCTGAAACACATTACCTTCTAACCACAAAAGATTTTGCCATTCTGACCCTTTGTACTTTAAATAAATACTCTTCCAGGTGAGAGTTTTCCACTACCCCTTAATTGAGACCCTTAAATAGGCAGCTTTGCTCAGCTGCATATAGGAAATCTGACTAAATAAAAGCGATGGTGCAACCACAGCAGGGAAAATGTTGTGCGTTGGTACAACAGCAGGTCCCACACCAGATTAAGGAGCTCAACACATTATACGGAGTTCCTTCTCACCATTTGAGAATGCCTTTTGAAATAGGACAGCACAACAGAATAACCATCTGCTGTTTTGTGCTTTATTCTCATTGTTTTATGTTCAAGTGAGTAAATGGAGCTGCCTACTGTACAACTTAGGAGGAATTTCAAAAAGTTTAGCAAGTTGTCCTGCAGATTTCATTGAACCAACACGGAAAATAGTTCAGATGTTCTGCTGACACCACTGGAAAACATTTCTTTAGCATAAAGCACTTTAAGTGTTCTATTTTCTATGCAGTACCGATTGATGTTACCGTTTTGACAGGACCCAACTGGGTTGCTCCTGCCCACTTCCCCAGGTGAGAGCAAAGGCCCTGCCCACCTGGAAGGGGAGAGCTTGGCCCCACATCTGCAAGCAGGTACGTCAGGGCACGTAGTGAATCCCACACAGCCAGCATTGCTGTGACACCCATGCTTTCAGATTTGGAGAAGTTTGGGGACAGCAGTGAAGGATTACTTCTTCTTAAGCTAGGATCTAAACCTAGTGTAAAACAACTGTCATTTTGCAACAGGAGTGGTTTACATGAACCATCAGCATTAATTCCAGCAGGCTAAACTCATAAACAAACCCTCTTACTTCCCAAGGTGTCCACTGAATCTATTAGATAGCCCATTTACTTGCTCTTGGCCCTCTGGATTTCAACGTTGCCCACCTGAACTGTACCAAACACCATTCTAGCTCCGTAATAGCTCTAAACATAAGGCAGCAATAAAAAGAAAATCTCAAATACATAATACTGTGATAAAGATAGAGCTGGTAATCTTTCTTGAAACACTTTCAACAGAAGTGATTTGTACAACCTACTGAAATCATATGATGCTGTAATGTATTTTCAAATCATTTAAGTTGAATTTCCATCATATTGACTGTAACAAGCATAGTGAATATCGTAAGGATTTTAATGCTTATTTTCCTAGTTAAGTCCACTCTCTGTGTGCCCAGTAGCATATAATAAGCAGTGTTTTAATGATCTAACCCCCAAAGAGATGTATTTCGTCTTTCTTTTTTCACTAAGGCTGTACTTCAAAGTGAGCCATATTCCCCTGTTACCTAAAAACCTGCCTGTAGTTCTTGGGAGCAAGGAGTGATTCATATTTGAACAGCGTTCTCTGATTTTTTATCGAAGAGTAGTACAGCAGCTCAGCCACTGGGGCCCAGGATCCATGCTGGGATGTGGGTGTTGGTCTCTTCTCCCAAGTAACTAGCCATAGGATGAGAGGAAATGGCCTCAAGTTGTGCCAGGGGAGGTTTAGATTGGGTATTAGGAATAATTTCTTTAATGAAAGAGTGGTCAAGCATTAGAATAGCCTGCCCAGGGAGGTGGTGGAATCACCATCACTGGAGGTGTTCAAAAAACATGTAGACGTAGCACTTCAGGACATGATTTAATGGGCACGGTGGTGTTGGGTTGACGGTTGGACTTGATGATCTTATAGGTCTTTTCCAGCCTTAATGATTTTGTGATTCTATTTGAGAGTCAGTGTGGAGGAGCCATGGTCACCATGTGGTGACCCAAGGGCCACCTCTTGGGTTTGGGAGATGTAAGGTGGGTGGCAGGGAAGGAGGACGATGCACATGGCTTGGGGAACCGCTCCGCAGGAGGTGTAAAGCAGGTGTAGTTGCAGAGAGGGTGGTGCTTGGCATCACATGAAAAATTTAAAAAGCATCTCCAAAAGCTATGAGGTTCAGCTACTCCCAGTGCAGTACAACCCACAGATATCAGAGTAATCCTTTGATCTTGTTATGGCTCTCCTGTTATTCTAAAGTCATTACCGACGAGATAAAAGGTCACTTGTTTAAATATGAAATTACTAGCTCCCTTACAGCAGAAACGTACAGAAAACAACAGGGCTGATTGAATTTGAGCTATTGAAATGATTACAGATTTACTGATGATGGACTATAGTGCACTTGCATTAAAGAAACAGAAATTCCAATGAGACTTACTTCTTAAGGACATGAGTTAATGACCTTTGTATTTAATTTTTTTTTTTTTTTTTTTAATTTGGCTGTTGGCTTAAGCCCCAGAAGTGAGATGCCTGCAAATGAATTAGTAGGTTTCTATGTGACAAATTACTTACATTGTCTGTATTTTCAGTTTGAGATAGGAGACTTTAAAACATGCAGGAAATTAATCACTGAAATTCCCTCCCCATATTCTCTGTAGTGTAACTGTAGTGAAAAATATTCAAGGAAATTACTGACAGGTGGATAACTAACTTGATGGGAAAGTTCTGTGCAGAATCACCTACAGACAGTAGTGAGCAATGAGTGTGAGAGTAAAGCCAAATGATCTGGCCCTTTCCACAGCCAGCTGCGTGCTGAGACCCCACACATTCAGAACTGTATTTTTGCCCCAATCACCGTTTTCCTAACATCACAGATGTGCAAAACCTACAGCCAAGGCAAAAGCTTCAGAAAGAGATACGAGAACATGTTTAACTGGAAACTCTGTCTTTCCCTGGAGATTACCCTTTCATGGGATAGAGAATCTGTGCTGTGGAGATCATAGAAGCTGTATGGACATGAATTGTAATGCAATAGGTATATGTAAAGTCAACCCAAACTGGACACGAACTAGAAGAACTGCAATTTGCTTATTTTCTAAGCTAGAAGTTGAGTTATGGGACAAGGAAGGACTCGGAGTGGTGCCTGCCTGAATGACACAGCTCACGTGAAAAAGAGATGCATGTAATTAGCATGTGTGGATATCTTTGGCACATGGGACGAAGGTGTAGAAAATAGGAAGGCATAGAAATATTTTGACACACATGCTCTTTTGTGAAGCTGTTCTGGTAATTTAGCCTTTCACTTTTCAAGTACTTCGCATACATGAATGTTGATGAAACATAGTTCCTTCTCAGGAAAGGTTAAATAATAGATTTAAATAACTTAAGAAGAAACTAGGAATCCTGTAATTTCATTTAAAATGACATGAAAATTGAGACTGGCCTAATTTCTGAGTGGAAAAGCCTTGCCCCTTTTATAAAATTGCCTTCCCGGAGAAGGAACAGACCAAGCACCTCGCAGCACCGGGAGCTCACGTTGCCAACAGCCGCAGGGAAAGCACAGGGCCTGTGTGTACCCTTATATCCAAATTATCAGCCAACACTCTCAGCTCTGGGACTCTTGAATGTTAACGCCCACAGTGAGATAAAACCCTGGCTCGTAGTGAAGCCGGGACAGTGAGGGCAGCTGCCTTCCCTCCGTGTCTGCCTGCATTTTGCCAGATGGGGTCAGCAGCACCCAGCTATGCTGAAGTTTCCAACCGGCATCCACGCGTAGCGGCACAATTACATCTACACAAATGTAAAGCGTAAACTTTTTGCCAGTTCATCTCACATGTTTTAGACCATTGTTGTATTATCCAGACTTAGCAATACCAGGGCTGCAGGAAGCACAGGTTTTGCAGTCTAGCTTGTAGCATGGACCACAGAGAGGGCAATAATTCTCATGCACTTAAGCACCCTTAAAAAATGCCTAATTTTATTCAGAATGTCTTTTTGTGATTTTGATTCTGCTGGACTGTTGGTTTACTACCCTACACCAGCACGGAGCTGTCGGTAAGAGGAAGCGCAGGAGTGTTGGAGAGGCAAAGCGGGTGAGAGCTGCTGTAATTATTTCTGATGTGTGTTTACATTTCAACAGTTGAGTGCATTTAAAGAGCAGTTTGCGTTGAGCCTTACAAATCTCATTATTTTACACCATCAAGCATAGTCTTAAAAGCCTTTCTCATTTACCACCTACTGTTCTTCCTGTTAGCAAATCTTCTCGTACTTCTTGTCATTTGACCTGAAATGCGCTCACTCAATATGCTTATTTCCACAATTTTAAGATAGCAGCTCTCTTTTAAAAATATTTTCCCTGAAACAAAACATTTAATGCCACTGCAACTGAATTTAAGCACCATCATTGCATCCCTGCACAACACACCTAGAGAAACTGGCCTACCTTGACCTGCTGATCTTGTTCCTCCAGAGACAAGAGTCTCCTCTTTTCAATGCCCTTTGCACCAGAAGTGCTGGGTTTTCCCCCAAGGCACAACAGCTCCCTGCAAGGCCACCAGTAACACAGGCAAAATAGTTTGACAACAGCTCCAGGACAGCCCTGTCTACTAAATGCTTTAATTCTTTAGCTCTGTCTCTTTTTGGTGTACACATGCCTACCGAGCATCCTGAAATAGCCTCCGAAGTAACTCAAGTGTTTCCTTCCATGCCAGTGTAACGCTACAGTTCGGCTGTGCAAGTAATTTGTGTTTGGATTGCTACCAGGAAGAAAAAAGCAAAGATTTCAGCTTGATCTCAGCTTTGGTAGAGCTAAAATGTCTCATTCAGTCTGCGGGGAGAAGTCACTTTCAAGCACCTAAAAGTGGCTTGGAAGTGTCACCCAACGGCTGGGACAAGCCAACAAGGCGCTTGCAGCCCCACGCTCAGAGGCTGGGCTGCCCCTCCACCTCTGACACCCTGAGCAAGTGCCCAGGCCAGAGTTGTCTGCAGATTCTCCCCCACACCAACTACTTCAGTAGCTGGCAGGTGCCCCTAAGATGCTCACACTGGTGATTTACATGGAAAAGCATTAATACGGCTTTTAAATTATATGGATTATGCTATAAAATGGAGATTATAGGTCACCATGCTGTTGCGGAAATTAAACACTGCCTGATCCTAAGCAACACGATTGCTTCAAGAGTTGTCTGTTGAGTTAATTTTCAGGCGTCTTCACTGCCCTTTACTTTCAGTTATATATAAGTATACAAATCTATACATATGTGCACACACAAACATTTCAAATACCCTAAATTACTTGCAAGAGACAGTGAACATTTTACTTTTCTGCCTATACAGTCCACAAGAAGCTGATGAAAAGAAGAGGGACTGAGAATTATGGACCACAAAACAACACATCGTCTCAGATTGAGACGGCTCCAACTCAGTCCCAGACAGAGAGTGTCTGTCTTCTCCAAAGGCAGATTTAATTTCCCACTGGCAAGCCAAACCCATCCAACCCAAATGTCTGTAGGCGGACTCCTGAGCCTAAAGCCGGTGTTCAAAGGGCCGGCTGGAGCTGCCTTTGCAGCTCAGACCACTTCTGCATGTGCTTAAAGATGCTTTTCGATGTGTCGGCTTTTACATGGGGCTGCACACGTGAAAGGCACAAGACTGACTGAGAAGACTAAGTAACATCTTCCACGAGAATGTAGGGTCCTAACACTTCTGAATGATTTCAAAACGTTGACTAAAATCTTGCCTGCAGAGCCTCACCTCAGAGCTGAGATTTCCATCTCAGAGCAACAAACCCCTCCCAAGCAAAGGACCGCCCCACCCTTCCTGCCTGCCTGGCATTACCACATGCCTCTGACTGGCATCACAGAACCTTGAGGGGAACAAAGTGAATCACTCTGCTTCCCCGTACTGTTCATCACATTAATTTCCATCCTTCATTGACCCGCACATCATGCCCCATGCTGCCAAGCCTTTTATCTCGCTCCGAAACACTAATTTTTATTAATTAGGCCAAAGCTCCTCACTGTTCCCTGAAGCTGCACTCTTGCTTATGCCCCTGCCAATAATAAAAACTATTTTTGCAGTACATTTTTTTTCCACTGCACGAAACCATAGATTTAACCTTGTTAGAGGCAACTAGCTGCTTCTGAAGGATACTGTTTTCTGCTGTTCAGACCAAATGACACGGGACGTATCAACAATATTATCACCAAGCGCAGGATGCCAAACTGCTGCTTGCACCAGGAGGCGAAATCTTGAGAATTTTCTTCCTAACGACCAGCTGAAGCATTAAAAACCAAAATGCAGACTGGGCTATTGAAATGTCGGTGGAAAACTAGAATATGTGGCTCGCAGGTTGTAGATGACCACTGGAACAGTAAAATAGGAAAGGGCTTAGCAGTTATGATTTGTTCCCGATGTGCTGACGATATATCTGGCACTGTCAGAGAGAGAAGAGGGTGCTCTGCTTCCCCGCATTTACAAAATAAAGAGTGCAAAAAATAATAATCAGAGAAGACAGTAGGAGATCTCAGAGCTAGACATAAATCCCTTTCCTTATAACCCGCAAAGGTAATCACACAACGTATGCAGATTGGTACTGGTGAGCCTCAGAATAAATGGGTTTTCAGAAGGGATTTGACTAATGAGTAAGTGAAACTCTTCTGGCAAAAGGAGTTAATGCCTAAAAAGCAATACTTCAATATTTTTTCAAGCACAGAATTCCTTTTATTTCTTTCATTGTAAAGCCTTTGGCATTTTTGGTACCTGCAGTTAATAGCAAAGGCTGATCTGAACCTGCTCACAGCTGGCCGGAAGGTGCGGCAGGCGCCCTCCACGCTGGCTGGATGCAGGCAGAAGATGATGAGGGAGTGCGGCACTGGGTCCATATGCTGCCACAGCGCAAACCTGGCAGAGCAAGGAGGATTAAATGCTCCGGCAGCCCATGGGCAGCCTCCGGGGCTGCTGTGGCTGCAGGCAGGGGCCTGGGGTTATGCCTGCCTTGGGGACAGGAGGGCTCAGAGCTTGCCTGTCGGCTGCGCTGCATGGCATCTTCACAAACAAGAGTTAATAAAGCCACGCTTAACTACCTGATTTATGAGAGCGCATCATTTGTACAGCTTAAGGGGGTTCTAACCAAGGAATGTGTTTGCACCATATGGTGGGGGACGTGGTTGTAGTCTTCCCCTCCAAACCTGCATCTGGAGCTAGCTGGAGTGTCACGGTCTCATAGTTCAGTTTGGTTCCTCGCATTTCTCGTTTTAAAATTGTCTTTTTTTCCCCAAGTTTTCCCTGCATACCACAAGGATAATAGCATGAGAGTCCTTTCCACTAATCTTTGATCATGACAAATAATTATGTTTAATTGTCTCCTCTTAAAACAAAGACAGAACAAATTGGGAAAAAGCTGAGCTACGGTCAGCCAGGAAAACACGGGCAGCTTTCACCTGGCACAAGGGAGCTTCTCAGCCTGCCCTGGCTCAGTAAGTATTATCAGTGCAAGACAGCACCCAAGAGCTGCTCCATCAGGGATGGGTGCTTCCCCCATCACTCACCCACAGCCCCTGCGGGGATCTCTGTCATGCCCACAGGAGCAGCAGGCACGTTACTAGGGTTTTACGGCAGCTGCCTTCTCCCATAACTCATAGTTGTTAAAAGCTCAGCTTGCTGTAAATCCTCTGTCTCACAAAATCTGGCCATGCATCCAACTCCCTCAGGAGCCCGAGGTGGGGTAGCTCCTTAGGAAAACAAAATGTGCAGACAAGAAGGTTTCAGTCCACTTTCTCCATCTTTCAGGATGCAGAAACCAACGTCTGTAGCATGCATAAACTTCATATTCAAGCACTAATCCTCAGTGACATTCAGCTTCTCTCACTCCCATTGCACATCACTTTTCCTCCTCCTACCACGTGGAGATGAAAACTCAAAGGGCCAAGCAGATGGGGCAGGAGCATCAGTTGCTGGAGAAGAGCGAGCAGTGGAGCTTGTATCAGCTAAAGGAGGGCGACGGCAATTAGCAGCACACAGCAGGGCCACAGTGTCTTAACTGCAAATCCCGCAATGCACATGGCTATTCTAGGTAGAAGCTTTTAAAAGCTCATCTCTGAAGTCAACAAACTGTGGTTCGAGATGGCTCCCTCATGAGGCAGCACCTGGATTCTTCAAACAAAAGATCAGCAGAAGATTTGCTCTTTCACCACACGAAGTTATGTCCCCTTCTACATTCAACTCTTGAGTAGATCAACTCTATTTGCGGTCACAGATATGGAAAGAGTCATGCCACAACAAGCATGGAAGATCACAAAGGATCCAAGAGACTCAGGCTCCAATAGACACACTTCTCTAAATAAAAATCCTTTGGCAGAATATTGTTAAGTTCAGAAACTGTCTGAAATGTCAATTTTATATCTTAAACTGCAAGATACACTGTTTCAAAAAGAAATCAGTGTGTGCTATTGAAATCTGGTCAGCTAATGGCCCTGGAACATGTCTGTGTTCTAGCTGTCCAATGCACCAACCTCCTGCTCCATCCCCACTGGTGGCTGTGAAGGCCATCATCAGGAGGAGATGAATTCTCCCCCTTCTGTCACTACTACCTCTGCCAAGAAGGATGCCATGCACGAGGGGAACATGTGTTTTCCAACAGACATTGGATGTACACTGCCAACTTATTTTTCATAAACCACTAATGAATAATAAGAGGGAATGACCTTCCAGCAGCACAGACAAGGAGCACATAGTGTCAACCATTCAAGTAGGTGACATAGATACCAGTTTTTCTCAAAATAAAGTAGACACCGTATGCGACTGTACACAGAGCATCAGCTTGCAGCTAGAAGTAGGGCTGGTAGGAGATCTTTGGCCACAGTAAATGCCAGTTTATCAAGCCCCAAACCTGCTGCTGATGAGCAGCCCTGATATCTGGGACACAGGGAGAGCTCTGCAACTCTCACTGAAACTCATGTTCATGCCAAGAGTGCCCAGAGTTTTTTTCAAGTTTGTGAAAATCTGGGCTCAGTGTGTCTCAACTAAAGCCAATCAACACTCCCACTCAAAATCTAAAAGTTTGCTTTAAACTGGAAAAACTTGCTTATCAATCAATGCTACCTGTAGCTATCAGCAACAACAGTATGATTCAACCAGTATGACACCTGCTGTGAAAACGGATGGAAAACACAAAAAACCTGAAAACCTCCACATCTAAATCATTTACAGAGATCTGCTTCTGTTTCACCAAGCTGTGACACCCAGAGGAGAACAGGGAAAGGACCGCGAGAGCAAGGCTGTTCTGTGTCTGCAGCACAGGGACCACACACTGAAGGATCGCTCCAAATCCTCATCGAGTGCACAGTAATTACGGGAAGGCAGCATGCGCCCGCGTTAATTGTGGCAGCCAGCCGAGCCAGAGTGATTCACTGCTGTTCACGGAGCCACCGTTGCTGGCAGACCAGAAAAGCCTTGAGCCATGTACAAACTGAAGCTCTTGATATAGGTTGCTGCTTTCAAAGACATTTCAAAACAAAGTTCCCATAAGGTTAAATGTCATTTATTTTCCTCCCTGATGTGGGCAAACCTTTTTCATTAAGACATGGGCGTTAATGCCATCTTGCAAGCGTGGCTCAGAATCCAAATAGGGCTCTTTATGGTCTCAGAGAGGATGGAAGAGAGGGAACTACATTAAAGATATTTATTGCATGTAGTAACACAGAGATCTCCTGCAATCTGGTAGTTGTATGTTACATCTTTGGTGGGAAGGAAAAAAAAAGTGAAGGTGCTTTAAAAAAAGTCTGTATTTCTAGGTAAGCAGCTGCAGAGTTAAATGAAACTAGGATGGAAAATGTGGAAGAAGTAAGGCAAGAAGCATAATATGCCCTTCTTGATCTGCAGATTTAAGTTTGTCTTTTGATTGAGGATTTTATTTCTCTTTTTGTGTCTTTTTATCACAACCAAGCGATTAAAAGCCAGAGGGATCTGCAGGCAGACCCTGACGTGGTTCAGGCCGGGGAGCGGCTCGGTGCAGGAGCGGTGCCCGGGAGCCCAGCGCCCACAGCGGGGTGCGTGCCGCTCGCCCGGCTGCCCCACGCGTTGCTCAGCCGCATCCCTGCTTGGGGGGCAGTGCGGGAGGGCGCGTCTGGGGCAGCACTTGTTCTTGCTGAAGGTTCACTTGCGACTAAGATTTGTGCAGAAGGAGTTGAGGCCTTCGTGATTTCTATTCATGGCATGTCTTAGAAGCAGCCAAATTAAAATCCTTATCATTAAGGAGCTGATAGCTCCCATAATCACAAGCATCACTCTGTATTAGCTGGAGGGAGCAGCATGACTCACTGGCTAACAGAAGTAGATCTGTTCATAAAATAGGAAAACTTCTAACCAAAGAGAATTTCCTGAGCCCTGAATTGCTTTAGAGAAAGCACTAATTTCAAACAAATTACTTACATAATTTGTGCTGTCAATACAAGAACTTTCTTCTAAGTTAAGAGTCTTTTTGCCGTGTACTGCTCTGAATTACCTCCTGGCTGACCTACAGTGCATCAATTCATGATTCAAAAGAAAAACCTTCCCTGAGGGTTTGAGTCATGGCTCTCTACTGTCCTTCAGGTTAAACCACATTTCCCTTTACGTTACACAGAGTACGTGTTTTAAGAGTTGATGAGTTCAACAATTGATACGTTGATCCATTTGCCAAGATTAATCTTAAAAACAAATACTGAAATATTCTTACTGAAGGCACCTGTCCCCTATGTGGCTGTGTTTCTCTGTGACAGAACGATCTATCACTTGAGGGAGAAAACCCAGGAGGACACAGAGGTAACGCAGGTTTAAACTGGATATTTTAGGTCTTTTGAGGTCAGAAAAATAAACTGGAAAGGTAGAAATAATTGCAGCATGCACTATGGGGTTGGCTTGTCTCGCAGAGTTCATTTAATGAAGACTGCAGTGCTAAATTGGGGAAGTTTTGCTCTGGGAAGAGGCTGCAACATGCAGCCAGACAGGCAACCAATTTAATCCAAGTGGTGACAGGTCACAGCCCCGCAGGAGAGCAGCGAAGCCACTGCCAAGCCTGCTGCAGCTTCACAAGGAGCTCCATTTAGTTACAGACTTGGTCCAGTTCGGAGAATTTAACTCAAGACTAAAATTAATAACTGGTCTGGCTGGGTGAAGTGACTCTTCTAACCTCAGGACTGCTTAGACCAAGGTTTAATACCAACCTCAGATCTCTCATTCGAAAGATTTATTCTAACACTGGGGATTTTTAATGTAGCTGCAAGATGAAATATCCAGCATCCGCCACCAGAATTTCAATACCTTCTCTTGCTTCCCGTAGGGCTCCATATTAAAGAAAGTATATTTTTAATGTTCTGGAGTCTTTCTACTTCTTTCTCCTTAGCAGTACAGGAATGCGCAGCAGCGCATGGACGGGGACGCAGCCCAAACACGAGCGAGAAGGAGAAATCCCCCAGGTCTGCAATCAGATATCTATCAGTGCTAGACTAAATTGTTGGAGTTGTTTGAAAGATGTGCACCAGGTTTTTCTGTTACGATGCATTGCCTTTCAATTGGAGTTTAATATGAAATGGAGTAAAGAGCCTGTTGGGTTGCTGCAGAGCACTGTTTTACTTGAGAAAGGGAAAATTATAAATGGATTAACAAAACTGTTCTTAAGAGCGAGACGACTCATAGATCTGTTACAAATGCGAAGAAGTCAGCAGTAAAAGCAGTCTGCATGAAACATAAAAAAATATACCAAGAGGAAAATACAGCGCTCAAAGCAGGTGAGAGCACCGAAGAACAAGCAAGCGAAATTAAAGCCCTGGGTTCCTGCACACAAAACCTGAAAGACAGCGGGCATGTTTTTCTGAACAATCTGCCCCATCAGACTACTACTAACTGGAGCCATGGCAAAGCTGGGCATTCCAGCTGCATCCAGCTGCGTGTCGCCAGCACTCTGCTCCCTGCATGCTCATTTCAATTATTGTTTTTTCCTTTATATGAGTTTTTTCACCTTTTCCAGCAGGTGTATGAGAGATCCCGCCTGCCCTGGTCCAGAGCAGGAGCAGTAGCTTGGGTCTCTCATTCCTGTAGCTGATGCCATGCTGCCAGCGATGCTGCTTCCTCAGTAAGTTTACCCTGAGGAAGGAACGGCCTTATTAAAGACAGTTCTTGAAGAAGGAACAGCCTTATTAAAGACAGTTCTCAGGCAGGATTTAAAAGGGGCAGGTGACTTGTGTGGCTTAGGCTCAGTGAGCCAGATGTTCAGGGTCAACCCTGAATGTCAGGCTTACCCTAAATAATCAGAATTACTGGAGGACAAATGTTGCTGAAGAACCACAGCTTGTGGAGTGCTTCCATGGAAAACTCAGAGAAATCTGAAGAAATAGAATAATGGAAATCTTTGGTGATAAGGTACGAATCGATGCCTCTAGCTGGGTATCCCTGGGGACAGAGCCTGACTCGAGTAGCTACCGCTGCAAATTCCCTCGTGTGACATCTTTACAGAACAGACATGCCCATTAAAAGAGAGTAGACTTGGTAAAGAACACCAAAGTACCGGCAAAAAGCCACAGTTTGATATTTTAGGAATGGCAAGAGAAAAACAGATGCTATTTTACACTATTATTTGCTCTAGCTCCATAATTTCCATATAATACGGAGTTTACTTGCCACAACCTAAAGAAACCTCATTGACATGAAATAATCTTGATTACTATTTGCAATAGTAGTAATAAAAGGCATAAGAAGACACTAAAATTAATCTTTTTTAGACTACTTTCATGCTGTTTTATTGTGGGTAGAAGTGTTTGGCTAAGCCTACATTTTAAAACCAAGAACCAAATACAACAAACCACCCAGAGCTGTATGGTCTCAGGGTTTGCATGTCAAGACTTGTAGCTTTATATTGTATATTCTGCTTCCAAAGGCTACAAAATTCCCTCTTGGTGTTCGTTGATATCAGCTTGCTTTTTAAAAATGTCCCTCCTCAAGGGACATACTAAAGATTAGCAAACTCCCCAGAGAGGGGGTGGCCCAAGGAAAGAAGCGGAAAGCTTGTATGAAAACCCAAACTTGCAGGAGAGTAGCAGCACAACAGCAAAACAAAGCAGCCACCCTTGGGGAAGTAACATCCAGAAGAGAGACAACGCTTCGGGAAAGCGACCGGAATTGGTTGGGGTACTGGGGTGCTCACTGCCTGCAGCTCTTGGTATTACTGCTGGAATGCCAGGCTCCGTGGGGGAGGAACCCAGCGTAAGGATGGATATGGACTTCGCACACACGCACAATTACAGCTCTCAAAATCAAAAGTGGCACGGCCGCATGGCTCACAGATAGGCAACGAGCAGCAAAGATTTTCAAAACATAAACCTTGAGTAAGACACGTATTTTGCGCCCACAGATGCACGTTAAGGACTAGGTGTCACTCTGGATCTCCGACCTGTAACGTGGTGTCACACAGCAGCCTCTCAGGGACCAGGATGGGCTCGACCCATTTCCTCAGGCCGCGTTCCCCAAGCGGGAGGAGGAGGGCGGCCCTGCGGGACGGCCCGGCTCGTGCCCCAACCCCAAAGCGCAGCAGCCCCTCCTGCACGGGACTGCTTTTGCCCGAAGTCCTTACTTGACACCTCAGGGCTGCTGGCAGCTTTTCCCTGGCACTGCTGGTTACTGCATGTTTTCAAAGAGTTTCAAGTGCTCTGGATGTGAAGCCGCCTCATGACACCCAAACCAGGACTGGCGACCCCGAGGCGGCCCGGAGCAGTGGCGCAGGGCTGCGGCACCCCAGGGCCTCTCTGCTGCCTATGATGTTGGATGAGTGTCCAGCAAGGAGGATTTTCTTGGTTTTCGGTCTTTCTATTCGGGTTTCACAAACTCAGGGGTTTAAATTTAACCCTCCCACAGCTTGCAGTGGAGCTGCATGATTTATCACCATGTGGCGGTCAGGACACTTTTTTCCCCATCTGCGTTAGTGGAGATGTCGTTCTCTGCACGGTTAATGTGGAGTGGGGACCAGCTGCCTGTGCTATCACACAGTGCTAGCACTGAAATACTTTGCCAAGTTTTAAAACAGAATTCAAAACAGCACACAAGAGCCCTTGGGCTCTCTCTGCTCTCCCCAAAGCCACGGCGGCTGTGCCTGCTGTCGGGAAAGACCAGCTGGACCCTGCCAGTGCTGGCCACCTTCCCCGGGCTTGCAGGGGGTACGGAGTCTGCAGGCTAAGCTGAGTCTGGTTCTCCAGGACTCTGGAATGAGGGAAATCCCAGGGAACACCAGTGTCTCTGCAAATTCCAGTGCTAGACACTAGCTCCTTACTCCCGTATCTCCTACTTCATCTGGGCAAGGAATCACAGCCAGGCGGGAGCAGGAGTCCGTCTCAATGGACACGAGCAGCTAGCTACAAAAATACCAGGACTTTTGCATATACCCAAAATTATTTATTTCATTCTGCTGAGCACTGTACAACCAACCATCAATTCTGAATTTGCTGTACTGTTAATGAGTGACCAAATACAGCACTATTTCATCTAGAGGCAAAAATACATAGCTTTGTAGAATTATTCATGCTTCAAATTATCCCAAGTATAACAGGGAGACCGACAGAAAGCAACAGTGCTGATACTCTGGTCCAGCTTTGCAAACATCACAATTATTGTCTAATTTTGAGATTCTTCCATACTGAATATTCAACGTCCCACCTTACTACCTCACTGAAAACGCAGTGGTCCAGCTCTTGCAGCATAGCCCTTAGAGGCACTCCGCTGAATAGTATGGCTTAGCCTGCTACCTGGCTGCCCTCGCACGCCAACGAGCCGCTGAAAGAGTTCCTCCAGAGCCTGGGTCACCCACATTGCCCTTAAGCACTCGCAGCCACACGCTCCCGAGACCTCCACAGCCAGAGCCTCCTCTCCTGATGAGTATTTGGAGCTCTCGTGAAGTCCAGCCCCAGGCTGGCTACTGACTCCCATCACAGCAAGCCCTTTTTCCCTAGCAAGCATCACCACAGGCAGAAGTCTTGCAGCTCCTGCTGAGACATATTAGGACAAGGAGACTTTCACACACCTTTTTATAGGGTTCTCTCTCACAGCTTATCCAGGCACCTTCTTTCTATGTTAATTTGGTCTCTTCTAGTCTAATTACAACTCAATGTATAAGACAGTCTCATTAAGAACTTAGCTTAGGTTGGATATTTGTATTCTCAGTATCCCCGGAAAAATGTGTAAGAAAACTGGTATTAGGTATACCTGCAGGTAAAAGGGCTCATTCATTCCCCACAGCAGCAGATCAGTAATCACCAGAAGCTCAACGTACGAAGGCTGGAATTTTTGCGCCCATACTTAGGCGAATTATGTGCCCAGTTCCCTAATGTTAAGGCTATACAGGCACCTCATTCCCATTGAAAAATCCTGCCTTCATTTTGGTTCGAAAGGAACATTTAGCTGCTAGCAAATACAAACCTGATTGTCTGAACATCAAGAAGTGAGAAATGTTGTGGGTTTGGCTAAGAACAAGAGAATATACTACAAATACTTGACTGCTAAGAGCTGCTGGGGACACAGAGGAGAGAACTGGTGAAATCCCACTGCTTGAAAGGTTTCTTAAGGGAAGAAATGCCCAGGGGAATACCACGATGGAAAAGAAGAGGTCAAACTGAAGTGTGAACTTTTGTCTAGGTTTCCAAGGCAGAAGTTCAAGATTTCAGACTTTGAAAAATCCTTTGTAATTACCGTGACACCAATGAAGTACTGTAATAATTGGTTGTTAAACCAATACAGGAGAGTTCTTACTCACAGGAAAGTTAGTCACCGGTACAGTAGTCTGAAGAGTATGTGAAGAATACTCATGAATTTCAGTCTTGCGCAAATGAATCTCCGCCCCCCCAACTTCACGCTGAAAACTGCTTTATTGTTACTTCTCCACTGATGCAGCCTGAGATTTCAGAGACCCACTCACCAAGCACAGACATCACTGAGTAATTAGATGACCCATCATTGCAGCAAACAGTCCAAAGAAAACGTTCACAGACTAAGAATCTCTCTCCTGCAAATAAATGCTTAGTAACAAACAACAGATTTCACTGAAATCAGAACTGATTCACAAAATAACACGGCAACCGAAAAGAAGGGGCTGCATCTGAAATAACTAACTGAAGCAGCTCCTTTTCACCACAACCATTTGGCATGTAATAGCGTTCTGTATCGTCACAAGCACTTGGCTTGCTTGCGTAATTCACACCCAGATCATACCCAGAGGAGAGAAGCTTTGGGGTTTTTTTCCCCATTTTTTATAGGGAAACAGAGACTATAATGAAAAATATTCAAAGCAGCGCAAAGGAAACAACAACCCCAAAAAAGTGTTATGAGACATTCTACCTTTTGAATGCATTTTTGTTTCCATAAAGTGAAAATTCTGTTTATTCACTGAAAAAAAAAAAAGAAAAAAGAAAAAGATAGAGATGTTTATGTGTATCGAAACAAATGGTGAGAGGTTCCCCAGAAAACACCGTCTGCAGTGACTAAATGGGATGAGACCAAGAGCCGAGCACACGTGCCTTTTTTTTCACACTGCCCGCAGCCTCCAGCCGCTGCCAGGATGGCCGGTGCCACGCGGGAAAACGGAACAGCAGAGGTTTTGCAGGAGTTTGCAGAGAGGGGAGGGATTATTTACACAGAGGACACCATAACTGCATTCGCTCTGAATTCCCACATAATGTAGGTCAGGATGGGAGGGTATTACAGTTGAAAGCATTTATTTTTCCATTTCAAATCAATTATTATAAAACCTGGTCTTTCCACAGACGTGTCAGCTGGGTATCCCTGATAGTTTGGTTTACCTTTATAGCAAAAGTCAGTAAAACACTGTGAGAAGGCATAACCCTGGATGCAGAGGGGTCACCCTGACATCCACATTCGCCGGCAAGCCTTGCGTACTGCACCACCTGCGTCAGCCGCACCGCGGCGGGCAGCACCCCAGGCCGGGCAGCACCCCAGGCCGGGCAGCGATGGGAGCCGGGACTCGCCC
>NW_010536841.1:62247-76930 GCF_000687285.1 Phaethon lepturus | reverse complement strand
TTATTTTATTTTATTTTATTTTATTCCTTTTGAACAGTGTTTTGTTTTATCTTGCGTTTAATTTGAAGGATTGAGCAGTTTCCCAATAAATCCCATAGTAAGATCTACATAAGAAATACACTTAAAAACACCCCAACCCAACAACAACAACAGCAACAACAAAACCATTTCTTCTGCTGCTGCTGATAACAAGGCCTATTACTTCCCAGATTGTGTTTGGTTTCAACACCGTATAATCTCTCAGCTGCAAACAAGAGACCAAGGCAGCTCTGACTAGAGCTACCCTATAAATGATTTTGTCCTTGATGTTTGTTCTCACTGGAGAGGTGCCAAACTCCCTGCCACATGTTTAGGTACAGGTGGTAAATAGGCTTTTTGACTGGTTCATAGGTAATTCACAGGCAGTTTGCTAGGGAAACCCAGGTTTGCACCCAATGAGAAACCAACTGTTAAAAAAACCTGTGTCCTGAAGTTAATGCTTTGGTACAGGCTGATCACATTTTTTCCCCATTTAGACACAGTGGATGATGTCCCCCGCCTCGTGGGTCTTTTTTATGGCAAAGCACCGAACCTGCGTGGTAAAGCACTGCATGAGGTTATATTGACATGTAGCACTCGGGGGACCGCACCTATCCTTTGCCCGTTGCCTCTCCCAAGTGCTTTCTGACATTTCTCCCTTGACCTGTCCCAAAGCTGAGAAAAGCAACCTGGAGCTCCCTGGCTGC
The DNA here is from genome assembly GCF_000687285.1 of Phaethon lepturus. NCBI lineage: Eukaryota > Metazoa > Chordata > Aves > Phaethontiformes > Phaethontidae > Phaethon > Phaethon lepturus. The sequence goes on along the minus strand of NW_010536841.1, from coordinate 76,205 downwards.
CCAGAATGAGTGAGAGTGTCTCTGTTTAAAGTAATGGGTATGGACTGGCCGTGATTACATTTAGGCTAGAAATAGAGGAGACTGAGATGTGGGAAAGCCTTCCAAAACAGAACAAAGAATGGGAGTGATGTGAACAAACGCAGATGCCTATAACTGAGCCAGGCCCCTTCTACTCAATGGAGAGAATTAAGCATCACTTATGAATCATCTCACCCTAACGAGGCATCCAAAATAGACCAGATGAATCACGGTCCAGAAACACCTATTTTTCTCCCCTCACTGTAAAAGCCCAAGGTAACTGTCTGAGACAGAGATATTTATGCTATAGGTGGTCAAAGATAGGTGAGATGAATTAAAAAAATATATAAATAAAAAAATAATCAACATCAAAACCCTAAATATTTTTTGGTGCAACATTACATTTGTATGGAGGTTACCTGACACAGATGGATATGACTGAATGACACAAGGAGCCCACTGCAGGTCAAATGGGACAATCTTGTAACTATCAGTTAATAAAAAATTACCTTCATGGAAAACGCTCACAACCACTGCCATAAAAATCCAGACACTTTCCTTTGAAACTAATGCAGCACTGCTTGGTTTATGTCAGGACAGTGAAGAACTGCATCTTCCCTATTAATTTGAATTTAAGACCTAAAGACTACAGTGATTTTCTTCTCTCTTTAATTAATCTATTTTCATCCAATATTCCTGTAATTAACAGAGATGAATCAAGGGGTTGGTTTAAATAAGGAAGAAGCAGAGACTTATTCAGGAGTGAGGGTTCTCTTGATACACTTTTCCTCAAATTTGTCTCTGTCGTGGTTTAACCCCAGCTGGCAACTAAGCCCCACGCAGCCGCTCGCTCACCCCCCTGCAGTGGGATGTGGGAGAGAATCAGAAGAGTAAAAGTGAGAAAACTCATGGGTTCAGGCAAAGGTTGTTTAATAAGTAAAGCAAAAGCTGTACAAGCAAGCAAAGCAAAACAAGGAATCCATTCCCCACTCCCCACAGGCAGGCGGGGGTTCAGCCATCTCCAGGGAAGCCGGGCTCCGTCACGTGTAATGGTTTCTTGGGAAGACAGACGCCATAACTCCGAACATCCCCCCCTTTCTTCTTCTTCCCCCAGCTTTATATGCTGACCATGATGTCATTAGTATGGAATACCCCTTTGGTCAGTTGGGGTCAGCTGTCTCAGCTGTGTCCCGTCCCAACTTCTTGTGCACCCCCAGCCTGCTCGCTGGTGGGGTGGTGTGAGAAGCAGAAGCTTGACTCTGTGTAAGCATTGCTCAGCAGTAACAAAAAAATCCCTGTGTTATCAATGCCGTTTTCAGCACAAATCCAAAACATAGCCCCACACTAGCTACTATGAAGAATATTAACTCTATCCCAGCCAAAACCAGCACAGTCTCAAAAATGCCACCTTTCAGGACTCTTTTCCTCTTGAATAAAGCCAACTTTCCATATGGTTATTGCTGCTACCATTGCTGCCTCAAATCTCATTTAAAAAAAAGATTCTTATGGGAGGTTTCACTTGCCAAAACTAATGGGAAATGGTGGTAGGTGATGAAGAGGAAAGATGGAGCAGCTTTTATGTTCTGGATATATCTTCAACAAAAGTACAGCAACTGTTTTTACAAAAACCCATGTGTGCCTTTGGCACAGGGTGGATCCATGGCTCAGAGAGTGGTGGATCCCAGCAGTGCATCCCAGCACACACACAAGTTAACTAACCCATAAAGGAAGCCAGCACACACTGTTCCAAAGGTACTGGTACCTTCTACAACCCAGGATGAAGTCCTGCCTTCCTGCTTTTACTAGGAGTTAACAGAATCAAATCACACTTCTGACACTAGTGGGGTTTTTTTAGGGTAAGGAAGCATCTTAGATCTGGCAAGTGTATTCCCCTTTTGGTGTCCCTGTGTTGAATATGACAATGGACTCCAGTTCTTGTTTTTAGTTTGGAAATGAGGGGCGAATTTTTGAAACAGCATGAGAAATGTAATTCTGGAGTACCTTTACCTTGATTCACAAAACACACCACAGTCACCTGTAGAGGACCTCTGGCACAACCTCCCTAGGATATAGTTTTGAACCTATAGCTGAGTGCTTTTGTTCAGAGTTTGGTCTCATCACTAGGGTCAACAGATCCTGGAGCCAATGACTGGAGTGGTGTGATTTCTTGCTATGTTCGTTTCCTTACTTATATTTTTGACCCTCACTTTGGTGCTTATCTAACGTTAACAAAGAAATCTGTGTGCGCTGTCTGGCTTGTCCAGTGTTTCAGATCTCCCACAGGCTCTCCAGCAGCTCTTTCATCTTTCGCAACGGTGGCTGGCATGTTCTGAGTGCAGTTCCTCTCTGACTGGCACCTGTTTTGAAACCCCCATGATAGCACCAGTCCTGCCACGTACGAGATAAAATCAAATGCCACCGCTTCCATTTCTTCTTCAGAAGCAGGATCTCTCTACGCTTCCATCTCACCAAAAAGCTGAATTATCTGAGCTTGACCTTCTGCTAAATAAAAATATATTTTTTTACGTATTACATGATACTCCAAGGGATGTGAAAACTGTTTCAGATAAGTCTGCTGAGATTAGTTGGATACAGGTGATTTCAGAGGATTACTTGCATCCCTTCACAATTTAAGTTATTGTATGGAGAGGAAACCACCACCCACAGCCATCCTTGCCCCTGGCATATGGGTAGATGCTCATAACTTGCTCCTTTTCCTTTTCTCTTTCCCTCTTTCCAGCTCCATCTTACAGGGTAACCGCTTCATTTGGGGATGAATGCAACAACCGACCGACTTCATGAGTCAAAAAGCCACAAGATGGCATTACAGAGCAATTAAACAGAAAATCTGTGCTGGAATCTTTTTTCCCCTCACTGGTGGAGGAGGAATGACGAGCAGCCGAACGGTGCTCGCTCTAAGAGGGGACAGGTGTTTCGGAGCAGTTTCCAACACAGCCACTGTCCCTTCTGTTGACGGTCTCACCTGGTTAACTCTTATTAACATTTCCAAGATTTCAGATGAAAGCCCTTCAGGAAGCAGAGGAGAGCACATGCCTCTTCATCTAGCCTTTGTTAGTGTTATTTGTCTCTCAATGGACTGTTGTTTTTTGGTTTTTTTTTCTTTTCTTCCCTTATTCATAGGTGTACGTGCTTGTGCTTGTGTTGTTTTTGAGGGCGTGTGTGGTACATCAGTCAGTTGTCCCTTGAAGTTGTGGATATGGTACCAACCACCTGTTGGACCACGGCACGTGCTGCAGATACACGTATGTGCAGGGGCTGGTGGGGCCCGGTGGACCAAAGGAAAAGGTAAGCAAAGGAGTGCGTAGGGTGTGCGCACGTGTGCATGCTGCGCGTACAACGTGCACACACGTAGGCTACATGAACATCTCGAGGTTACGCGAGATGCCGCGCCGTGTCTGCGCTGTGGCCACCTGCCTGTGAGACAGCGAGCGCTTCCGGCGGAAAGTTGTCTTGGGAAACGGTTGCAGGTGCAACGTGTGTTATTTCGGTTGTGCTGTGGCACGTTACACAGCTATCAAAGCACATTGCGAGTGCGTGGGCATCTCTTGCGGCTTGCAGGCTCCGTGGCACGAAGCAGGAGTGCGTCTGTGCTGTGGTGGGGGGTGGATTACTCAAGCGAACGGTGCCTGCACGGCCATCCCGGACACAACCGTGCTGGCTTGGCTCTGCGGTGCAGCCGGCAGCGGGTGTGCATCGGCACCCCCACGTTCCGTCTTTCTGGGTGATTTACGTGTGCACGAAGGTGGTGGAGGGCACACAGGGCTGGTTTTGGGCAGCCACAGACCACTGCAGCAGCAGGAGCCGGTAACGTTCAGCCGGATCCTGTAACGCTTGTCTACACTGAGGGGGAAAAATAAGGGTAGGAAAAAATCCAACCCCTGTTGCTGACTTTCCCTGCAGCTTGGCAGAGAACGCAGCACCTGCAGAAACAACTGAGCTGCTCACCAATATCTGAAAGAGACTAGCTTATTTTTGTAAGATAATATAAAGTCCCTTTTATTTCACATCGTGCATTGTTACAGGCCAGGCCAAGGAATGCATTAGGGCTGATTCCTCAGAGCATCCTGCAAATGAGACAGAGCTCAGGCTGAACACGCTTCAAAAATCAGCGACTCGAAATAAAAGCTGGGATCACCAGACCTCTCCAGCGTCTCCTTTCTCTTTCTTACGGTCAGTGAGAGCAGGTACTTTTCCTGGTGGCTGCTAGTGAACAAAGAGATGCAAAGGTACAAATGTCGTCTTATATGTGGTGCTGTTTGAAGGAATGTGTGAAGAAACTATTTCCCCTTTTATTAAAAGTCATCTTAGTATTGTTATTTTTATTACTCCTACCACTATGTTTATAATTGTTACTATTATTAAATTATTTCTTAGTAAAATTGGCTAAGGGAATCTTTGATTTTTTTCCTTTTTTTTCTTCTTCTCTTTTTTTCCAGCTATAAAAGAGCAATAAGTTGCTGCATTGGGGCTGCAAAGAATTGATTTGAGATTATTCCCTCTTGGATTACTTTCTCCGTGCTTTGTCCAGCTTCATTTTAATATTAGTCATCAGTGTTTCATATTTGCATTGTCCTCCAGTCAGGGATCATTTCACCACTGCATTTGCTTAAACATAAAGCTCCTAAAATCTTAACGGCAGAAAAGAGTGCAGGGGTGAGGCTTTCCGTGTATTGAGGTGCAATTTTTCATGGCACTCTCTGCCACAGTGTTATTCCTTTGCTTTTCTTCTCATGCCTGAACCTCTCTCTCAGAGTGCAGCTGCGCGCTGGGGCTCAGCCTGTGTCACAGCTCCCTGCTCCCATCCCCGTCCCCCCAGCCTCCCTGTGGCCATGTGGTCCTGCCACCCTCACCTAAACCAGTTCTGGCGCTTGTAAGACACAGAGATGGTTCAAACCTGTTAGTCCCGTAAAAAGCTATTCCCTCTTCCACTTTTTCCCCCCCCCCCCCCCCCCGCCCAGTTCTCCTATTAATTTCTGTCAATTCTGTGAGCTGTTTTTCCCCAAATGAGCAGCAGAGATAATGCCATGGAGGGGACTTAGCATGTGTCCCCATAGAGGACCCAACCTCTGCCACCTTTCAACGGCACTAAGCTGTTGCACTCAAGCAGCAACACAGAGTTTTGCCTGTACAGGAAAGCTGTGAACACTTTGGGGTGAGGTTATCCTGAGTCCATGCAGAAAAGCAGCATCTGCCCATCTGCTGTGTGTGTGAGCATGCCCTGCTCTCTCCCCATCCCCTCAGCCTGCCTTCAGTCATCTCCCACTCAACCCCAGCCAGCCGCGGCCAAGTGGCACCAGCTTCCAAGAGTTCGGTTTCTGAAACGGGTCGTGAGAATAGGTGGCTGAGGTCGAGTGGAGGGAGTGTGTCAATGCCCCTCTTAAGGGAAAGGCACTGAGATCTCCTGCCACAGGCGTGAGGGCACTGGGGCACTAGGAGTCAACACAGGATGAGCAAGAGAAGACAAATACTCAGACACAGGAAAAACATACTGCAGGATGCTGGAAGACCGAACTACAATGCAAAAAGCCATAGGCAGCTACTGCAGATGGGGTGAATTGTTTAGTCTGTGACTAAAGGCAGGAGGATCCGGGTCCTTATGTGGAATCCCAGACCCTGTGCACCTACAGCTATTTCTACAGTATTGCTACTGTTGCTGCAAAACATAGACATGAAGCAGAGAAACAGAGCAAAAAGGAGATGTCTGGGGAGCTGAGATCCCAGTAAAATGATTCTTCAGCATAACTAAAAGAGGAAGGCATTGCTAACACTAAGAGCCCACTATCACGGTTATTCATGTGATACGAAGAGACAGCTCTGCACAATGCCTTAGAGAAGAAATCCCCTCCCAGGAACACTCTGAGGTCCTGATTTAGTACAGACTTAAAAATGCATTTGAGTCTCACTATCTCCAGTGACGCTTACTTCTGTGTGTACACCATGGCTTTCAAAAACTGCACCAGGGCACATAACAGCTTACACCCGAGGAGAAAGCAGATGTAGGCACAACACAATTACTGAGGCTGCAGATTCAGGCTGCCTGAGAGCCTTCTCTTTAGTGGCTATCCCTTTGCTACACACAACATGGGGAGATCTTTCTGGTAGGGTATCATCTGCTTCAGGCTGAAACAGCTTAGCCATTACAAGGATGAGATGATCACCCTTGTATGGGAGATTTTTGCTGAATGCCTTTCTTGGCTTGAAGGGACTCAAACTCTACTCTTGGGAAAAGTTCCTTTCTACCAGGAAAAAAAGCTACACTATAAGAGAGGGGAGAGAGTTGCACCCTCTATCCCTTAACAGTGTGAAATTGGTGAGAAAAGTCAGAAAGAATATATGGAACAGACGAAAGAGGAGCGACAGGGGTATATCTCTACAGCTCAGAGATCAGAGAGCACACCTTTGAGTGGGAAAGTTAATGCATTTGCCTTTTATCCAATGCTGATTTCAGGTAAAATACATTCAGAGATTTTTTTTTTTAAAGAGTGAAAGAAAGGCTGAGCTATTCTTCAAGAACATACACCATGTATATGGTTACAATAATAAGAAAGAAATGTTTTATGCAATTATTATAGAAGACTATGATTAGACAGGCAGAGAAAGATAGAAAGAGGCAGATGGGCAGAAGTATAAAAGAAAGAGCCAGAAAGCTAGCTAGCTGTTTAGGAAAGCTGAGTATTATGAGAAATTATTGTGTAAAGCAGTAGCCGCATAGAACAATAGATTAGGGAGAAAGAACCCTTAGCCTGTCATTGGGAAGGAAAAGTAGCGCAAGTTCAGGATGCAGCGAAGCATCCAAAGAATGGTTGAGTGGGTTAATAATGTCACAGCGACATAATCAAATTAGTAATGCTATCTTGGCGATGTGGTCTAGTCTATCACGGCATTTACCTGGTTACACCGTACAAAACAAGACCGCTCGAACAGCAGAGCCGTCCAGATGTCCTCCCCATCCCGCGCCCTGCGCAGGCACACACCATCCTCTCTTACGTAAAGCCTCACTGCGGGAGAGGGGAGTTAATGGGGCAGAAATCACTGCCTGGCTCTCTCCTCCTTTGCCTCCCAGCCCTGTGGCCCGGACGGCAGCTCCCAGCGGGGCCAGAGGTTCGGGGAGAGCAGCGCAGCAGCATGATGCCCTCCCGGAGACAGCTCTGCGAAAGAGTGCTGGCTGTGGGGAAGTGCCACCAGCCTCCAGGCGTGGGTGAAGCCAGGGCAAGAGGAGTGAGTGTCCCTGAAGTCCTTCCTAGAGGGAAAAGATATGCTTGGGGAAGGATCAGAAGTTTTATTATGTACCTCCTCCCCCCAATTCGTACCGAGCAGCACAGCCTCGCCAGGGCTGCAACCCCCTTTTTCTTTTGCCATCATCCTCTGCAATTCTCTATCTACTACTGTAGGGCTTCCAGCCTGAAAGCAAGGTAGTTTGGTGGAAAGAGACCTAGGACGAATCTAGCTAACCAGGGGAATAAGACAGAAATAACGGGACAAGGACTGGTCTTAAATGGTGTGTCAGACTTGGGACACCCAAAAGACAAAGCAGAAAAAAATGCATAGGGATGGATGGGAGGCGTACAGATAGAGTGACAGACTCATTTCACAAGTCTGGGTATGTCCAGGTGGGAAATTTGGATAGGGAAGGGGGAAGGGAAGAGAGATCTTACAAGGACAGTGATATGTGAGAGGGGATAAGGAATATTTTTACAGTTTCAAAGGGCTGCTACTTGGTAAGAACAAATTACCACATCTCACTTTATCAGGCTGAGATTAAAATGTGTTTATATTTATATAGTTACCTTTCATAGAGGTGCTTCATTTAAATACATATATATCGCGCATGTATGCAGGAAAAAGAGGATCTATATGTACAAGGGTCTTCATATTCCCACAACCTAGAAAGGATCATAAAGGCCACTGATATCTGTGTGAGAAAAGACCTGTCCCCAGCCCCCTCTGTCTGCTCTTCTCTTCCAGGACAGCAGGAGGAAAAGCAAAGAAATGCAATTCTCCCTGTTCCGCCTCAGTGAGGAAGCAGCAGCACTAAGAGTCTCCGCGTCCGTCGGCAGCTACTCGGAGACGGGCAAGGGGCTCTCAGGGAAGGAAATAGAAAATAAAATCAAATGAGGCTTAATCCAAAAAGCAAACGTTTGCAGGGACAAAGCCACCGCGGGGATTGTCATTTCACAAATTGTATTAATCTGGGCAAATAGTGCTTCAGAAACAGTAACAATGGTGTTTATGCTCAGTTCCTCCTCCTGACCTTATCTCGCCTCCCTTACTCCCCTCAATATGGGCGAAACCCTTACCAGTTTGCACCAAAGGTCTCTTCCTCAAGACTACAATCAGGCAAACCTGGAATTTGCATATGAATCCAATAAGGAAAAGAGATGACTGAAATGTGATTTTGCTACCTTAGTTTAAGGAGCAGCGGGAGAGATTAGTGGTGCAAGACGACAAGGCAACCGAGCCTTGGAGCAGCTCCTGCACTTCCTAGGGGCCGCGTGTTTGTAAGTAGGATTGCGTTATCACGCTCTGCATCTTAGGGCCAAATAAATATGCAAGGCTGAGCAGGTAGAGGGAGGGTTGGAAAACTAAACCATACGTAAGTGAAACAGGGTAAGCAGGAAAGAGCAAGGAAATAATTATAACCAAGCTTGCAACACTTCCTACGCTCCTTTTTGGTCCAGCCAACACAACGGCCACCTGTTTGCCTTGTGAGATGCTTTGCTATAACTGTAATCCTTAATTTCAGAATGGAGATGAGAGGGCCGGGTTTTTTTCTGGAAGCTGATGGAATCTCTCTCCATTTGCCTATCTTAGTATTTCTCCTGATCACTCGGCATCTGGACACCTACAAATCCAAGAGTTTTCTATGTACAACTTTCACAGTGAGGAAAAGGAGAGGAGAGCGGCATTTCAGTTCTATGGTTGGAGCCAGCACAGAAACAGGAAAAGAAAAGCAAGCTTTTTTCCTAATAAATACTGACTTAGAACAATGTTGGGAAAAGAGCTTTTTGGTTTGTTGTGCTACAAAATCTACCAGACCTGCTCATGAGCTGGGGTGGTGGAGGCAATTTTTTTGGCTTAATTTCAAAACCACTAAAACTTCATGAGTTTGAACATTTCAGTTCAATCTCTCAAGGTATTGAGTTGATGTTCTGATTAGGAGAGGCAGTGAACAAAGGAGCAGAGAGTGTGTGGGGGAAGAAGGTAAAAGACTAAAAACTAGCACAGTAAAAAATGAGGCAGAGTGAAAAATATATTGAAACTGTGGGAAAAAAAAAAGCATTAGAAATGTGGAAAGAAAAAAGTTATAGAAGAAAAAACCTATCTATCTGCTGTATCTACCTAACAGTTCCCCCTAATCTTATCTGTCATGTTAATTACCAGATTTAGGTGTTTGTACGTTATGCAAAGACGAGGGTGCGTGTGAGCGCATGTGCGTGGCTTCTGACAATTCACACATACAACCCGCTGATTTCCCCCGTTAGCTAGCGGAAAGGTTTTTTTATTTTTTTATTTTTTTTTTTCCAATTGAATCACCGTTAGAGTGAGCTGAATTACAGGAAAGACGAGGTTAGGCAGCTCATGTAGCTTTTGAGAAATCCAATAAAAAAATCCAAAGGATTCCCCAAACCCCAGAACTCCAGGAAATGTGCTCGTTCCTGTGTATTACATTGTTTCCTTCCTAACATATTAATGTCCAATACGCAGCACTATGCAACGGCACGCTCTGCTTTACTTTTTCTTCCTAAGGCTTTCATTCAGCCTGCGGTTCTGTACAGCCTTCTGCACCCCTTTAAAGTTGCACTGAGTTTTGCACACACATTCATCCCCCCGGCACCCCAAAAATCACTAGCTTTGGTTAAATTGTGCTTTAGGATGTAAATGGCGCTTAAGCAGGGGAAGGTGTGCAGAGGGCAGTTGATGTTGGCTTAGTAATGCGGTGAGGTTTGCAACAGCTCAAGTGACAACTCCTCATTAGCAGCTAATCCAATCGCTCCTGCTAATCCAATCAGCCCGAGTAGCTGGAGTTGTTGCTTTGCAAGGATGGTCATTTTGCTCTCCCAAATATCCCAGGAAGCGAAGTGAGGACTAAAGGCAAGACAAGACAGCCCGGTGCACCCGGCAGGTTCAGCCCCGGTGCTGGGGTCATCACCTGTAAACTGACTTTGCTTCCACATGGCAAAAAAGCGACAAGTCAAAAGTCAGGGCACCCGTTACAGTCTTTTTGCAATATCACAAATAAGCTTCTCAGCAGTTCACTCTGAGTGCCGGGCACTGGAGTCTGGCTGGGGTCGGGAGGGGGAAGAGAAGGAAGGGGTTAACCCACCGTTATCCCCTCCCCAAAGCCCCCGCTCCAGCAAATTGCAATCCCGCACTGAAATTTTTCAGCGGCCGCAGCCGCATCAATATCATTCCAGTGCGCCTTCATTACATCCTGGTCTCTAAATGAGGGCCAGTTGGGCTCAGAAAACATTGTGTGGTGCTGTTACAACTGATATAAACCACCAAAGTGGCATTTTGCAGATGAGAAGAACGAGCGAAAACCCTGCAAAATCCTCTGCAGTTGGGTTTAAACGAGGGCTGTAACTTCTCACACATGTCCTGCTCCCAGCCTACAGGAAGAGGCTGATTAATCCTGCATGTGTTAGGCTGGAATATTGCATTACTGGAAGCAAAGAAACCCCTTAATCATATTGCTGGTTATGCCAGAGGTCTGTTTTCTCTCAAGTGCATCACATTAAGAGCCATTCCTGGGCTACAGCACTATCCCAGGCTATTTTTCAGGTTGCAGCACTACACGCAGGATTTTTTTGTTCTGGTTTTGTTTTAGTAGCTGACTGGCTGGGCTGCGGTTAACCTTCAGATAACCACGAGCACCGAGGAAACTTTTGAGGGACGAAGAAAGAATTTTGTCACCTTCCGTCTCCAAGAGAAACAGTGGTTTGCAAAGAAGAGCCTTGTTCCTAATCTCCCTTTGCCGCTTGCTCCAAAAGCAGGGCAGTGGAAGAGCTAATGCCATGGGCAGGATGGGAAGCAGTGCTCTGTCTCTCTGCTCCTCTACCCTCCTCTTCCACCCTGGCCTGAAGAAAGATAACAGTTTCACAGGGAGAACTGCTGGCTGCATCCTCAGCCCTTTCCGAGGGCACAGTTCAGCCCCGATGAGGTGTGCTGGCTGAGAGGACACCTTCCCAACCTCATTCCCTCCCAGTGTAGCAAGGCTGGTCATTAACAAGAGGAAAACAGACTCTCTGAGACCATACTCACTTGGGAGATCTGGAGCCTTGGGAGTCTGTAATTCCTCCCTAGGGCCATTATGGGAGTGGATAGGGAAATAAAAAACACTGTCTTGTTGACACAGTCCCTCCCTAAGAAGCCCAGGGGAGCATGTGAGAAATGCAGACGTCTTCTGGGATGACATACCATGCACCTGACCTCAGTTCTCTCTCCCAAAACACCCATGGAGAGACACTTCTCTGTGCCAAGGAATAAAGGATTTCATTTTGATACCAATGGAAAGTTCTTGTTCTTTGTTTTAACATGTAGCTGAGGTTCAAATTTGCACCCATGACTGATCTCCTGTAAAAGCAGGAAAAAACCCACACTTAAAAGATCCATCCTTCCCCAGCTAGGACATTTTCAGACATCCAACAACCAAATAAAAAAACACAACCATCATGGGAAGTCCTGGCAGCAGCTTCAACTATTACAAACACATAGACAAGACCCGTGACAATAAATGATGTCCCACAAAGCATGAAACTAAACAGAAATGTCTTTGGGGATGGCTGATTATTGCACTCAACCCCAGGGAGGAGGCGGTGACAAAAGGGAAAGAGCCTCTGTTTGTACAAGCCACTTTGGACTTTCCCTTTGAACAGGGCACAGGGCACTAAGTCTTATGGCCTTTTTAATAGGAGCATCTGCTCTTGTTCCCATCCCAGCTGGATGGCATCTATGCATGTTTGCTGTTAGCGAGATGGACCATGTGTCATGAGGAGGAACGTATTCTGGGCAGGGAGCACACCCATGGCTTAGAGGCCTTTACACCACAGCAGCAGGTCCATTTGTTTGGCCTGGGCGCTTGCTTGGGGGCAGCAGCTGCATTCTCCATCTACTGTGGAATTTCCAAATGGTAAAGCCCCCAAGGGTGGATCTCATTATCACGGTAATGTGTGTGTGAGGGAGGGTGTGGAGGGAGAGGGCTTCATGGGTGACTTCCACTTTGCCTTATTTTATTTTAATTTATTTTATTTTATTGTATTTCTTCCACTGACATCTGGAAATGATAGTCAGCTCACTCCTACAGGCCCTCTGAACTCAGGCCATCTGTGGGATCATCTTTTCCTCCCCCTCAGTGATGACCTGCCCTGCAGGAGATTGATGGCAATGGAGAGGGGGTATAGGAAATGTCACAGGGATGCCCACATGGTCAATAGCTAATTTGCCAAAATGGAATTTCTGTCTAGTTCAGGGGCTTGTTATGCAGCTCAACACTTTGGTAGGTGTTCACAGGGATGGAAATGCCAAAGCAATCCTATTTATTCACCCTCTGTTCTCCCTATTCCATCTATGCCCTTTCCCTGTGGAAACATCCTCCAGCAATTTTTAAAAGGCTCACTTTTATAGGGTAAGTGGGAGCAGATGGAGAAGTTCATTCCACCCTACCCCTTGTAAAGGACTTCAGGGGCCACATGGAAACCTGCAGCATCCTTTCTCCTCTGCCTATCAGCAGCAAATTTAACTGCCCCATCTGCCACCCCAGCCCTCCAATAGAACATAAAACAGGCTAGCTGTTACAGCTAAAGGACAGTTCATATACAAACTACCATATGCAGTGGCTTTTACAGGGTTTAGTCCAAATGACTTGCATGCAAGAGCAGTCCTAGCACGTTCAACCCCCAAATTTGAAGTAAGAGTTGCCAAAGAATGGGGAAGAGTTTCTGCTTTGCAAAGAAAGCTTTGCCTGGGAAAGCTTACTATGAGGTTTGTAAGAGGAATCTGCATTGATTTGAGCTCGGTGTTAATAATAAATCCGAAGAGCTACAGCACTGGCTCCTCGCCACCCACCTCAGCGAACCCGGCTGAACCTAGCAGACGCAAATACAAGTCAAACTCTGTAGGCTGGATACACAACAAGATACTGTCGTCCCATCTGTGGCAGTGTACATGCCAGTGGATATCAGCCTAACACAAGGCAAGGAGATAGATGGAGAAGCAATTGCTTTTCTCCTTCCTTCCCACTTTTTTTCTGCTCTGAGCTGGGAAGAGAGCCTGGAAGTTGTGCCATGTCCGTGGTGCTCCCAATAGACTGGCTTTGATACAGCAAACAGAAGAGGATGCTCAACATATGCTCTGTTTGTGCTATGATACAGGGACACACGTTACGGGACCGATGTAAGCACTACCTGGGCTGCTGACACCCCAAATTGTCCACTGTGCCTGATTAATTGGGCTCTTGCTGTTTAAACATCGGGGGTACATTTTCCCCAGAAGTCCTCAGCACCCACACCAGGACCAACACCCCTGCAACAGCCAGTGGGAAATTCGCTGGACATGACCTGGTTAGCGTCTCCGAGGCCTAATTGGCATCTTTTGCAATCGGTCTGGTTTCGGCTGCCAGAAGAGAGTAAACCGTCTCCTCCTTTCACAGATGGGATGGGGGAAGGGGTGACCACTGTGTGTCTGTGTGTTGGTGTCAGGGGATGGCAACAAAGGATGTCAAGACCATGGCGCTGCCAAGACACTTGCGTATTTGGCTTATAACCTGATGAGTGCAAGGCAGGTGGCAGAGTCTATGTCATGCCCTGTGGGGAGTGGGGAGGGAAGAGAAAGAAAGGAGGAAAAAATAAGACTGGTGCAGATGGGAAGTGCCAGCTCTTCTCACTGGAACAGAGCTGTTCAATTGGGAAACCCAGCCAGAG
>NW_010536841.1:56352-62216 GCF_000687285.1 Phaethon lepturus | reverse complement strand
GGGAAAGAGCAGAGTTGCTCAGCGTCAACAAACATCTCCTGATCCTTTCCTACAGCCTGATTAATTGTTATTTTAAAGATCTCATTTTGATAGGAAAATAAATTTAAAAAATCACAATTTAAAAAAAATGGAAAATGAGGAAAATCTGAGAGATTTCAAATAAGTATGTGTCATGGGTGTGTGTGTGAGAGCAAGAAAGAGAGATTTAAAAAAAAACCCACGAAAACTTCTTGGAACAAAACACACACAAGGCAATGCCAAAAACTTGAGAAGGAGAGTGGTTACACACTAATTTAATTCTCTAATCCCCCTACTCCTGTCACTGTTTACTCACTGATAAATGTGCAGTAGCTTCAGCAAGACAGCCACATTTGCAGAAACTGACAGCCTGACTCAGAGACTATTTACCTAAAGACCATGAATATTAAAACAGGTTTCCAAAAGGGCCCTGTCTTGAAGGAGAAGATTAGCATGGGCCTCTTGCTGACAGACTCTTCCCTCTCCACCCCTCCTTCCCCCACTCCGTGATGCATCTCTTGTGCAAACACTCAAGAAGTATCACCTAGTTGAAGAACTGAAATATTGGAGCGATGCCCTGGAGCTGTGCACTCAGATTTAGCCTGACAGCAAAAACACCCATCCATCCAAGATAGAAGTTTGGGTTAGTTTTTTGGGTGGGTTTTTTGTTATTGGTTTATTTTTTAAATAATTAATTAAAACCAAAAATAAAATGCAAATCTTTGTGTTATTTTTTTTCTCCTTCTGGAAGGTGAACTATGCGCACAGGCTTCTTTAAGAGAATTAAAAAGGCAACAAGTTATATTCCAAAGTCTTGATCCTTAAATGAGTGTGGCTCTGTCTCCTATGATGGCTCATGGAATTCACCAGAAGGATGGAAAAAGAATAAAGTAGAAGTAGAAAGGGCAGGGCAGAGGATAGCTGTAAAGATGAGAGGGAAGGAATAATTTCCATAGGATGGGAAAGATGAAGTGGTCTAGGTAACCCAGTTGAAATGAGACAACAGAGTGGAAATCAAATTGATGTATACAAAAACCTTCAATGAAAGGGATTTATGAATGGACAGTTAGCAGTCATTTATTCCAGTAAAAAAAAAAAACCCACAAAACATGTTAAACTGCCTGGGAATACGTTGAAATCAAAGCAAAAAATTCTGTTTGTTTGTTTATGCAACGTATGTTTTACTGGAGGAACTTTTTGCCACAGGCTCTTCTGGGGACCAAAATTATAAATAGATGCCAAGAAAACTTGAAGAAATTTATGAAAACAGTGTAAAAAGTACTTTTAAAGGCAATGATGCAGGAGCAAAGAATTGCAGATTGAGAGAAGAAGAGGGGCAGATTAGGCCTGTCCTATAGCCATTTGACAGTGGAGTTAGAAGCATAATTTATTTACATGGACCTTTGTTTCTCTCTCTCTCCGTATTACCCCTCCTCTCTACTGGGTATGAGGAGCACTCCTTTTACAGAGGGAAAGTCTCCACACACAGAGAAACATGGGCATGCACACATATACCATGTGGGAATTGGGTATAACTCCCACCATGTAGCCTGGGATACTAACAGATAGTCTACTGTCTAATCCACCCTGGTCAAAGTAATAAGACCCATGTCTCTTACAACGGATGACAACGCTACAGTGATGCATTGGTCCTCATACAGACAGTACTGCTTATCCTTGGAAACGGGTAAATATCCTGACTCGGAAGACAATGACATTCAGCCTCTCTTAGGTCAGTGAACTATTTAGACAGAATTAGAGTTCGTGATCTTCCAGCCTCTCAAGCCTAAGATGCCTTGATGCAGATGCTCGTTTGGTGTAAAATGGTGCAGTTTTGTTGAAGTCAATGGAGTTATTCTGTTGCTTGTTTTTGTCCCCAGCTGAGGATCAGGTGTTTTGAATGCAAGCCTTTGGGAGCGTTACTGCCAACTACATGATGGACAAGGCTAACACGAGGATGAACATATTTGGCTTCCAGGGGAAAGGGCTAGTATTCATCTTATTTGCACTCCGCCAGCACCCCTGGACACCTTCCCAACCGTAACCAGGCAGTCCATGCTTAGAAAACTACTGTTGGTAAGGCTGTCCCTCAGCTTTGCCTGAAGCAGAAAAATGAGGTTTGGAAGAGCAGAGGCCGCTTGATCTGAAAGACTTTGCAAACACTTCATGATTAAGCATGTGAAAAGATTAAACCACGAGACCACCTGGCACACAGCTCTTCTCTGGCCCATATCAGGCTTCTGACTCAACACCAGTCCCAGAAACAACCCCAGCCCCTTCAGTCTTCATGGTTTCCGGCTTCCATGAGGCTAAAAGTACATCTAGCCAGAGCGAGAGGAGTTCTTCTTGTGAATACACTGAAGGCTACTGAAAGATACCTCTTGTCAAGAGGGGATGGGGTGAGGCAGGAATCAAAGTGAATGGAAATGACCCCTAACACAGAGAGAAATCCTTGATGAATACTTCTTGCAGGCTGGAATTGGTATCTCGTTAAAGGAAGAGTTTAATTATAACCAGAGCTACTGGAATGAACAGGCAAAGGTGGAATATTAAGGAAGTCTCCTGGATGCAGAAATGCCCCAAATGCAGATGAAGCGAGAATCACTCTAGCCTTGGAATTTGGGCCCAGGACAGAGTGGCTTCTTCCAGCTTCTCTTTAGAGCACCTCCCTCTGCAAAACCTCTTTCTACCACCTGAATGCACTTCACTTTCTTTGCCCACCATAAGTTTTTAGTAGAAGCTGAGAAGCTCTGTCATGACCCAGAGTATATACTTGCATGGACAAATCAAGCTTACTTGAGGTCCAATTTTAAATGCAAGCTTTAGGCTGTGCTCAAAGGTTAAATAACAAATGCTATGAATCTTAAAAGGTATAAGCAGTGTTTCCTGACGATCTCACAAGAAGTGTTTTGCTTTCTGGGACACCTTAGACAGAAACGGTTTTGGAAGCCCTTCGGTTTAGGGATTGCCAGAACCTGGGAGTGGGTTAATGCAGGCAAGCATCACTCCATGCTACATTTGTTTCTTAAATGCTTCTTCTAAGCATTCCCTTTTAGATCATTGAACAGATGGGTCTTGGGTGTATCTCTCCCAAGGAGGCTGAACAGGTATGGTTTTCTGTATTGACTGATAGCTCATTGTGGACTTAAGTATTTGGGAAGCTTTTATCTGTATGCTGTTTTCTCTCCATTAGATATACATATCTACACATGTGGAATTACAGCATCCCAGATTTATAGGCAATATCCCCTTGCTTTAGAAGGGTCCTGCAGTCTTTATGAAGTAGAGCCATACCCAGACTCCCAAAGGGTAGACAAATGCGTTCTCAATCACTGCCCAGATGACTCATCCATCTCACTTGCAATGGGTGCTCTCCTCTTTCATGCAACATTACGCCTGCACACTGAAGTGCCGCAAACCTTTTTCTGCTCTGTGTGCCCATGTGCTCTGTGGCAGACTGACCTACTGTGGACCCTGCGGTTGTGTGTCTCCGTCTGTGTGACGTGCCACAGAACCATTGTAAGGTCGTGTATGTCTTAGCCTGACTCCTTGCTTGGAGGAGCTCCTGTGATAGGCATGTTGCCCAGTATGCTGTGCACAGGCTATTTCTCTTGTGATGTGCCTTAGCAGAACCACCACACATCCCTCTGCACATCTGTGTGTTCCTCAGGCAGTTCTGTACCCCTGATCCATGATAAGACTCCATGTATAAAAATTAATGCACTGGGAATGGAGAAACTTGAGTGATCTGCAAAGACACCAAGGTACCTAACTCCTATTTACATGTTTTATGCCCAATATAAGGAAGGAAGATCAGGGTCCTGAAGAAGAATTTAAATGTGTAAACATTTTCATGGGTGTAGGATTCTGTCAAGGAACATACCTCCACGACTCTGAGGGAATAGTTTCTGCTTTAACACCACCAACCATGCATTCATCAGCCAGTAGACATGCAGTCTTCCTCTTCCCTCTCCCTTCCGTTATCTACAGCAAAACCACACTATTCAAACTTTTCCACTATCAGTAAGAGAAGCTGCCATTTACACATTTACAGAGCAGTAGACACAACACCAGTTTAATGATATAAGGAGGTAAAGAAATAAGGAGTAATCTGTATATAATGTATACACATATATTTTAAAGACTCAGCAGGAGAGACTCTGCTGTCTTTTTAGTTTATCAAGAAATAGCTAAATATTGAAGAGGACCAGGGCTGATGAAATTGTATGGAAAGTTATGAGGAATGAATCTATTCGTAATTACCTGTGTCTCTGCTTCTTTTCTTATAATAACTGCAGAGACATGATATACTGCTAGCTACCCCTGGAGCACCTTATAAAGAATGCAAGGGCTTTCCAGTGTCTGGTATTCAGGTGGTGCTGGACCGGAGCACACGTCAACCCTAATAAAGCAGGAGGGAAGAGAGTTCAGACGAGGTACTTGCAGCATTTGCCTGGATAGGGAACGTGTGATGGCTACACTATGGGAGGGATCATAGGGTCAACAGCCCTGGTCTGATTGAGCTGGGTAACTGTAAGAGACCTCTAAATCTCCAGCTCTTGTCTCATCATCTACACTTGTTCTTTGCAGCTCCTGCACTGAGACAAACCCCAGTCTCATGCGTCTTCCAAGCTCTCCACATGTACTTATGACGTGCATTTCTTTATCTCTGTGCACAGCTCCAGATGGGTGTGATTAACAACATGTAGGCCTTACACCCCTTCTGTGGGAAGTAGTTTTCAGCAAATTTCCTCAAATTGCCTTAATTTTACAGGTAGGAAGAGGGAAAGTGAATAACCCAAGTCATGCAGCATGTCTAATGGAAAAAATGTGGGAACAGAACCTAGATTTCCTTTTTTTTTTTTAGGTTTTTCCTCTACTCTCTAGGTGTCCTGTAATGCTGGTATCATTTTAAAAATCAGTCACAGCTGTGGGGTTGAGAAAAGGACAGAGAGGCCTTTTCAGATTTTTTCTGTTACATATGCTCTTGCCAAATTATTTTTCAGTAGCTTCTGACTATTTTTTTAAGAGCTATTCATGAAGGTGCATGGGAGAGACATTTCTTGCACAACAGCTGGATTGCAGACAATTGTCAGCAAAGCAAGACACTCAACACCCAGTTGTAGTGGATGGTTTTTGATCAGACAAGGAGTTTCGAGGGAAGCATGAATACTCGGTTTTAGACCTTAGTTCAATTCCCAACTCAGGTAGGTTACTTGTGCTGTCTCTAATTCCCCAAATCTGGCCACTGAGTTTGTATTTTCCTGCTTTTCCAAAGTTTTTGAGGCAGTAAGTCAAGTAATGATTGAGAAGCACTCTGCAGTCTGACACGGGGAATATAAGCACCTAGGCAGGCAAATAAATTGTTTCTGTTCTCTGCCTGGAAGAGCATAACTTTTGCAGTTGCATGTTTCCAGTAGGAGCATTCATAATTATGAATTCAACAAGTCACCGCACTGTGCATATTCCACAGCTGCTCATGGAGAAATCATTGTCTGTGAGAAATGCTTCTGGTTAACGTGTGTGCTGCAACAGGCATAAAAATTGAGCGCAAACTGGCCATGAACAGGCAGAACAAATTCAATTCCGGAGCCACAGGGCTGTTGTAACCTGCACAATGGTCTGTTGTCACAGAGCTCTGCACAGGATCCAGGGACAGATGTAGGAAATTTAACTCAATTTTCAAATTATTTTTAGTTTGCTTTCCTAAAGAAATGAGGGATTTTGCGATTATTCTGTATCTTAATATCTATTTACAGCTTGCTCTCTTTTCCTCTCTCCTCAATAATTTTGAACCAATTGGCACAGGAGGTTTCATTTGCAGCTTGATAAATATAAGAGAAAGT
>NW_010536841.1:26331-56321 GCF_000687285.1 Phaethon lepturus | reverse complement strand
GTAGGGAAATAGACTGTTTTTTTCACTCTCCAAGGAATGCATGTTTTTGAAAAACTTTCCTGGGGAAGTGGTCGTGTTTTGGAATGTTGTCTTCTCTCATCATTGAAAAGGTAGTGAATAAATTGAGACCCGTGTCTGAAATAATTTCTAAGCTAAGAAGACAGCCACTGTCCATGATTTACCTTGCTTACGTGGCACAGAGCAGAGTTCATCCAGCCCTTCGCTGACCTGAAGACTGAAGTATTGGACAAGTGCTGTGTCCAGCAGTTGGTTCTAACAGGTTACTCCCATTGCTCTGCCTGATGTTGAGGGATCTTAAAGGCAACAGACTCTGAACTCAGGCTTAGGAACCGCTGGCCTAAACACATCTGAAAATCACCAGTCAGCAGTCATGTCTATCGCCCTATTGCCAGTCAGTCAAAAAATCAGTCTGGCTCCAGAAATTCATTCTGTGATTTAGGGCCATTTTTGCAGCCATCCTCATAACTTCTTTAGGCTTCCCTATATCTTGTCACTCCTTAGGCTAATATAAATAACAGTAGCCTTCATGCTGTTCTGACTTCTATAATTCAGCCAATGCCTAGTGTAAAAGATCTACACAGCCCATCTCCTCTCTGTATCTATATATTCTTCTTTGACAGATCAAACCTGACCTTGCAGAGGAAAGGCCCAGTGGGTAAAGAACCAGCATGGGACTGAGCTGTGGACAAGTCATTAGTGATTTTCAGCTGCAAGATCGTTCATTTCCATAGATGCCTAAAAAATTTCCAGTATTCAGACTTCTGTACATCTGCGCCTCGATTTGCCACCTACCAGACGGGAGAAAACCCCACTGGTCTGTTCCACAGGAGGACAGATTACAGCAATGAATTCCTGTCCGCTAGTGCCCAGACACTACAGAAATGGCAGCACTACTTAGCAGTGGTAGCAGTGCGCATCCATCCTTATACATCCTCTTTTTGCTCCATAGGACAAAATTCAGCAAGGACAGAGCGGGCTAGGCTCAGTCGTGGGCTAGATTAAACTGAGTAGTCGAATGAACTACCATTTTGCACCAGCCGGAACGCCAGCTGCCTGGCTCTAGAGTAACATGACGAGCTGTGTAAGCTGGGTGCTCCTCCACACTCCTAGCAAAACCAGTCAAGCAAGAATTCAGATTAAGAGGAGCGTGCACAAATGTTTTCTTAATAATAATTAATAGGTGATTAATAAGAACAAATTCTGAAAATAAATGATTATAAGATGTCTCTATAGCATGTCACCAGGATGATGGGGATAAATGATGCTGAGGCACCTGAAAGTTGAGAGCCCATTACTAAGCATTTATAAATGGGAATGCATAAAAATATTTATCCACGTCTTTCTGAAACATGCTCTAATGTCTTCGAGCAATTTATCAGCTAAAAAGTAATTTTCATTAATCACTTATTAATTATTAATAAAGTGTTTATAAGTGTCACCTTAATTTAAAATGCTCCTGAATCAAGGTGTACTTCCAGACTTTCATTCTTGAAGGAGACGTTCACTCCCAGACCCGAGTCCTTCAGACTGAAGTGACCTTGGTACATCCTTCTTTGTCCAACCCACACTAGGCCTCCACAACTGCTAGGCCTGAAAATGGGACTAAGTCATGTTTCTGGAAATCACAATTTGTCATTTCAGAACGAAACTTGATCAGATCCTCTCTCCTCACTCACAAAGCTGGATGCCCGGACCTGGGAACGCAGCATTCAAATGTTTCAATTTATCATTACAGTGGAACCCTGAAGAGATCACATCTGCTAAGACCGTAAATTGGACAAGATCCCACTTCAGAAGGAGCAGGCTCAGCTCGATACTCCCATTCTTGAACAAGGGACCAATTAGGCAGGCTTATTTACCTGCCATAAAATGAGATGTTAGCCAGTGGGAGAAGTCACTTAAGGACAACAACAACAAAAAGTCTTTCTGATCGCTCTGTTAGAAATGGGCAGCTTAAGAAGCAGCAGCTCTTCACGTTCTCACTTCAGCCTGTATGTCTTCCTTCTGTTCCTCCAGTTTCTTCATTCCTCCTTTTAAGTCAGTCTCCTGCCCCTCTTTGCCTTTTCCCCTTCACCTTACACATTCTATCTTCCTCTCTATCTTTTCTCTCCCTTTTTTTCTCTTCACTTTTCTTTTACTTAATTTTTCCTCTCCTCTTTTGCTTTTCTTTTTTACACATGCGCATATCCAGCTAATATTTAATTTTGAGCTTTTCTACTGAACAAGCAATCAAAAAGGTCTTACATCTCGGAACAGAACCTGGGTTACAAAATTAACAAATTGGTCATAGCTCCTTCCTTTTGTAAGATTTTACAGCGAGGATTGGATCTACTGCTTGCCAAAAACTGTATTCAGGTCCCAAGAGACAGTAAAGGGGAAATCTTCAGGCTTAAAAAGTGGTATTTTCTGCTTCTCATCATAACCTCAATTCAGCTTCTTCACTAGATGGATAATGGTGTGAGAGTGTCCAGAGTGGAAGCAGAGAAAAGCAGACACACATCTGTCAGGGATGGTCTGTGTACATTTATCCTGCCTCCATGCTGGGGGATGGACGAGGTGACCTCTTGAGGTCCGTTCCAGATGTACTCATCCATGAGTCCGTGATTAATTGCCTTCATGATCTGCAGCTTATCTATCCAAAGAAATAAACCTCAAAATCTTCTGTAAATACATATCCTGTGGGCTGCCTGGGGATCCACATGCATAGGATGCTACACGAAGCACTCCTTCCCTGGAGTGCTGCACCCTAATTTAAACTCTACAGAGGGGATCTCTCCCTGCTGATCCATGCAGAAATATAGCCCCTTTCACATCCTCTAAAAACAAAGGAATTAAAGAATAAAGCTGATTTATCTCAGTAGAGAAAAGAAAGTTAATTCAGCCTCTAAATGGAAAAGAAAATTTCCATACTCAGCTTCCCCTGAAGGCAGAGGCAGGGAACTGAATCTTGGTGAGGGTTGCTGATGGCATATTCTGGCTTCCCAGTACTGCCTCTTCTCCAGTATAAGCAAGATTAATTTGTGGCTGCCTTCCTGGGGTAATGATATGTGGTGTGGCACAGAGTACTACCATCCCTGCCAGAGATGACCCATGAGAGAGAAGCCTGTGACCCCTCCTCTTTTCAGTCAGAGAGTGTCCTTTGCTCACACTGCAGCAATGTTCATCCATGTAAGGATGAATATGGAAAAACGCAGACATATTTTTCCAAAGTGGTCCAAAGGGAGAAGAAGTGAAAATAGTGAAAAGGAAAGATGACAATGAAGGAGAGGGTTGGACAGACATCTGAAACGAATATCATATGAAAGTTGAGTATGAAGGATGGGAACCTTTTACCTATCTGAAGAGATACAATTGCGAACATCTCCACCTGAGCTACTGGACATCTCCATCTGATTTATTCCAGGTATTTATTTAACAGTGGGATATATTTAACCCTAAAGTCATCTTTTTCTCTTCACAGACTGTTGTGTTCCAGCTCAAATAGAGATCACTGTAGTACTGACATTTGGTCAGATATAACCCAGATATAACTCATCTGAGCCTTCATTATGGCAGGGAAGGTTTGTAAGTCAGAAGAGTGGGTCTTCCTGGAGAAACTGGTCATGCAACACTGATTTACTGAAAAGATGCCTGGTTAATGAACACAATGCATAATGAAGATATTAAAGACTTGATACTGCGTTTTTAGGTTGGCCAGATCCATTCTAGGAGGAGTTTATGTTAGCCTACCCCTTCAATAATCATTACAAAAATAATAGAGGACATTAGTTTGGTATCAGACTTTCTGTCTTCTCTGAATCATCAGAATTCAAACTGATTTAAAAATTAATAGGGATGAGATTCTACTCACTAAACATAGATACTTACAGTAGTCGTATATATCTGAGCTAGTCACCCTCAACTCCCTTGTTAATCAAAAGAGAGAATTAGATGTTTCCATGCACTTAGTAATTAATTTCCTCCTAAGATACATATCTAAACCAGAGATCACAGGATTCTATTAAGAAAAACCTTATTTCTGTCCATTGACCACAATGGGAACTTAGGGTAAGAAGTTCAGGTGCAGGTTTCTAAAGGTAGATGCAATTTCTAATTTGTAAATCCCCCCCGCCCCGCCCCGCCAAAAGCATAGTGTCCCTTTCTACAGTGTATAGCAGGAAAATAGTGTCATCTCTATGATTTCCTCTCCTTAAGAACCATAGAGCAGAGATAGGATTTTATACTGAATTTTTCCTAGTAATACAAAAAACCCCACATTTTTAACTTCATTTTTTTTTTATTCAACTCTCTTGACCAATTTTTTATTATTTTTCTTCTTTCTTTAGTTTTCCTTGTCTCCTTCCAACAATCTTAGCACTTGTTTCTTTATTTCCTTTTCATCTTGAATACAAAGAGCAGGTTGATCCCAGCTCTGGCCCTGGAAATGTCAGGCTGAAAATGTTACTCTTGGAGTGATTTGCATGCATTACAAAGTGACAGGTGACAGGAGCACACAACCTCGGCTAATAGATGATTAATGATGTGATGTTGGCCAGCACGGTTGACTCATTTTCTTGCTCTTTGGGAAACTTCAAAGGCAGCTGGCATTTCTGTTGTCTTATGACAAGCTCATAGGCGAGTGTAATTGTTCAGTCCATATGTGCATAGCATAGAAGTAGCCATGGGCGTGTTCATGGAGCACATTTATCTGTATCTGTGTACATGAGGCAACGTGCAGAATCATACGCATGAGCTCCTGGGTGTTTCTGTGTGCGTACAAGCTCCTCATATACAAACCGCTTGGTTTCTGTGGGTTGCTGAGAGCATCATTATCCAGCTACTATATTCTGAATAAAATACCATGGCCCATTTGGGGGTACAGTCTAAAGGAATGAAAGAAACTCACTGGAATTTTAATCTGGATGGAGAAATATCAGCCCTAAAGTAAACAGTATATTTGGAAGGGAGCCCAGTAACTAGCAATCAGAACAGGATTAGAAATAGGTCAAGGCTGTAAACTTGGATCTTTCCTTCACACTCCTTTTTTTCTCAGCAAAATTTGGGAGGGTTTAGGTCATTATAGAGATTAAGGATAGTCACAAAAAATGAGTTTAAATTTCAACTCCACCTACAATTCAAGACATAGGCTCACTTCTGATCCATGCATTATCAGTCTGGAGTCCAGTTAAAGAAGTATTTGGAGTTTTCTAGGAGAATATTCTTGGGCAGGATCCTCCCAACACATACAGGATGCCAAACTCTGGTTTTAAAGTCCTCGTACATGGTAAAGGTGAAGTAAATCTCATTTCCTACTCCACACATGAATTCTTCTCCCTTGTACCCTGGGTTTCCTATCCCCCAGCACTTTATATTCAGACATATTTCAAAACATTAGTGGAAAAGTAAGAAAACTGAAATGGTAGATGAGAGTTAAGGTCTGCAGTACTGAACAAGGATCAGCTAAATCACTCTTTTTTAAAAGAAATGAGTAGATTTCTGAATCAAAATTCTGCACCAAAAGTGTCTGTTTGTTTCTTTAGATGGAAAAGAAAAAGTGTGAAATTTGGTCTCTCTTTAAGACAACAAATTACTCAAAAGCCAATGTTGCGTGAATTTGCTGTAGCATAAAGGAAGCATGTCTTTAAGGAGAGCTTAAAACAAACACATTTTGTCTTTGTTCTTCCAACAGCTATCATTTGGAAAAGCACAATGCAGTTGTCAAAAGCTGAAAATATATGTTCCTAAAAACCAGAGACAAATGGCCAGAGGAAGCCTTGAAAGATTTGTATCTTGTGTTGATTAAAAGGGGAACACATGAGAGTCACTGACCACTGACTGAGATAAATCTTCTGCACAGAATCACGTAAAATTGTATTTGAAAAATCCTCAAGTAATCAGCTGCGTTCCGGGCAAGAAAACTGTCCTAAGCAATCGAAGCCCATGTCTGAGCAAGCCCTAGCATAGGGTACAGTTGACATGTCAGCTAGACCCAGGACTGATTTTGAGCCAGTGTCTGAGTCTGCCTCAGCCAGAGCTTGGCCCCATTGAACGGCAGTTTCTCATCTCTCTAGCTTGAACACAGAAGGGAAATAGGCTTGCTAGCTGCTCACAGCCTGGGGCTTTGGTGCTTCTGAAACTGTCACTGTTTCAGTTTTCCTTGCCTCACAGATTGTTCAGTCTGTTAATTCAATCTAAAGACTTGCCATGTCCACTTCACCTTTCCCAGCCCTCATTAACCCTTCAATTTATAGGAAATCACCCACTCCAACTCAGATGCTGCTCCAGACAGGGCAAGACATTAAGTACCAGGACACCAGAAAGGTAAGAGAAAGAAAAGAACTGAGAGCACTTTGATCTATTTCAGACCTGTTGGATTTATCAGGTGTGGAGGTTCAGGTGATAACACTTGTGCTTCATGCCTGCTTCAGCTGAATTGCCTTGGAGAAAGCTGAGCTTTCTCCATGGTTGATAGAAGGAATTCAGTGGGACCAGGCTAGGTCAGCCTTTCTGAATCCTTCCCCCCATCCCTATTATTAGTAGTGTTTACAAGTCATATGAGCGAGTTTTTCAGTCCAGCCTCAGCAAAAAGACTGGTCTACGTTGAGCTAGCTGGCAGATGGAGACAGCCCTTTGCTACTTAGCGTGGAAGAAGACAGATCCAGACTCACTGAGACAGCCTGTTTTATAAAGGGAAAGTTTATTTTTCTATTTCTGTCCTTACTGTGCTTGGCTTTCCCTCAAGGTGAAGTCTGTGTCACCCTTGCTCCTCCTACAAGCAGCGGTAAAAAAAAAAACATCAGCACTTTGGGCTTGTGACAATACCAGCTCCTAATCTGTGACATTTATGACATCCGTGTCACAGACTTTCATGTTAACCTGGGTAAGTGCTAAAAATGGTGATTGTTGTTTCTAGTGCTCCTGGAGATGTGGTTCATTCTATAAATGTCTATTGAATAGCATGCGTGCACATGACTCTGTGTGTAAATATGTCAAAGCGGGATGTCAGAGTGACAGAAAAAAAAAAGGTAAAAGTCAACCCACAGAAATAAATGTTTTCACTTTTTAATGTTGCTATGGCACATGAAAATATAGATATTATGGTGGTAGAGAAGTAGGTGTATATCCACATATAGACGAAGAAAAAGACAGATAAAGACATATGGCCATTGACCAGTAGTGCTGACATTTTTAAGTGATACATTAGCTGGTACCTTTCTTGTTTCTAAAGCAC
Source organism: Phaethon lepturus (assembly GCF_000687285.1). Lineage (NCBI taxonomy): Eukaryota > Metazoa > Chordata > Aves > Phaethontiformes > Phaethontidae > Phaethon > Phaethon lepturus. Next base: position 49,090 of record NW_010536841.1, on the reverse strand, counting down.
TTTAAGGGCTGCTTTGAACATTTTTCCCAAGGTTATTGTTAAGTACTAACTTCAGGTATCTGTACCACGCTGCTACCTTTAAAAGCTTGAAAATTCAAAATTACAGAAATTAGTTCTCTTCCAAATGAACTTTGTGCGGTCTAGCAAGTTCCAGGAAAAAAAGGAAAGGAAAAAACAGGAAGTTAAGGCAAGCTTAAAGTTTCTGGTTCATACTTTATTTTGACAGAAATTTGCACTGATCGCAATGGAAATGCATTTCTTCACCATTATCTGCCCTCATATCATGCTAAAAATGGGGACAGACTTTTTAGTAGGGCCTGTAGTGATAGGACAAGGGGTAATGGTTTTAAACCAAAAGAGGGTAGATTTAGACTAGATGTAGGGAAGAAATTTTTCACAATGAGGGTGGTGAATCACTGAACAGGTTGCCCAGAGAGGTGGTAGATGCCCCATCCCTGGAAACATTCCAGGTCAGGTTGGACGGGGCTCGGAGCAACCTGATCTAGTTGCAGATGTTCCTGCTCACTGCAGGGGGGTTGGACTAGAAGATCTTTAAAGGTCCCTTCCAGCCCAAACCATTCTATGAGACTATGACTGTATTGTTTTAAGCAAAATTTGTATGGCAACATTTAAGAAGAATGACTATTTTATTCAGTTTATTTTCCTTCCAAAGCTTGTACTGAGAAAATGAGACAGGTCTGATTCCACACAAACTTTCTGGCTGACAGTAAGAATTAAAATTTGCAATAAAAGGGAAATTATCTTGAGGAAGTTTTCAGCACACATAAAAGGGAGTATTTCAGAGGGAAGTTGGTAACTGGTGATTGCTACTGACATTTGCTATAGTACTGGAGTCATTGCTCACCTACTACAGAATTGCAACCACTTTGGGGCAGAAGGCACTAACAGCTGTAAGTCCCAGTCCTGTCCTTGAAGACAACAGGAGTTTCGGCATGTCCTCAGTGGAATCAAGATTAATTACTTACACATAGCAGCTGCATACAGGAGCAACAATAATTTCTTTTAAAGTATTTCCAAGTCTGTTAGACTGGTTTGTTCGAAGACTAAAAGGCTTTCACCGCAAAAGCCTTTTGTTGCGGTGTTGGACAGTCCCAAGACCAAGCTCACTCCCCTTGGCTGGCACAATTTCAAGAGTGAAAGTGGCAGCACCATGAAACAACGGAAATAATGACACGTTCCTGAAACTATTAGGAAAAGAGAGATGTAACATCCTGAAGTTTGTCCTGTGATCTCAGTCATAACTTCATACTGTTACATCTTCTACAACCCAGCTGCAAAGGGCTTGCCAATATGCTGCTCATGCCTTCTAGACACTCAGAGAACGTGTGTATCCGATCAATCCATTTGATTTGTAGGTTAGGACTAAGTCTTACAGTCAGACTCAATGATCTCATTGCTGCTATTGTGAATGCAAAATACTTTGAGTGAAAACAAGGGGATTGATCTAAAAGGACACAGGTAATTTAGAGCAAAAGTTGTTCTTTTGTGTATTAATTAAAAAGTTCTCTGTAACCTATGGGACACATCAACTCTCTTGCAAAGGTTGTCATCTCTGCGCAGCCAGCCATTTGTTTTGTTTTCTTCCTGGAGAAACTTGATTTTCCTGGTGGCCTATGCGTTTTGCTGCTATATCCTCTGGGAGAGAGGTCTGGTCAGACGATTAACATTATCTTCTCTCTTAAATATGATGTTATTAAAATTGGGTAGGGGTTTTTATGGCAGCTAACTAATTAGCCCCACGTCTCATCTCAGCTGTCAAAAATCTCTATTCATTGACAGTTTACTTTAAGTGGCTCAATTAACATAACAAATGACTCACCAAAAGTTCTGTAGGCATCCTGTTGATTAATGTCATTTATCTTGCAAACCAGCAGTAGATGGCTGAGTTGCTCCTAACAATTACTATATACTTTTATATACATTATATGTCACCCTCAGAGAAGCAATGTAATTTAAGAGTTATTTGCAGATATTTAATAAAATAAAGAGCTTTCATCAGCTGTGGCAAGATGCACAATTTGCCAGTTAGGAACCAGGTACATGATGAGGCCAAGTTTCTTTGCACACCACCTTTCATACATCCAAGTGATATAATGAACAAAAATTTCTAAGAACATGTGATCAGACAGAGGAGGAAAGAGCCTGATCAGAAGCCTTAGAGTCTGTCTTTTTGACTTTTGCCTACTGTCTGCGTACGCCTTTTGGTACGTTGTCCTAGTATACGGTGCCTTTGCTCATGCTTTACGTGCTCCAAAGGTAATGCACAGGAAAAAAAAAAGGGTGGGTTCTTCAGTTTCAGCTTCAAAGGCTTGCCTTGGGATTTATGGTCGTAAAAGACTTATGTGATTTTGAAAGTCCAGTGCCCTAAGCCCCCATGGCCAGAGCTGATAGCAGATCAAGGGGCACAGTACAGTAGCAGGGCAGCTAATTTCCTTTTAAAACAGGACCCTTGACGAGTACAGCAGTACTGGTCAAGGAGTGGAGAGGTGAAAGTTTTTTTTTCCCCCTCAGCTCTGCCACTCACCTTTGGCGTGGCCTTATGTAACCTCCTCCCTGCTTTTTTTTCTGTCCCCTTTGATTTTATCCACACTGCTCATGAAGTCTACGCAGTCCTTGCCACAAGGACAATCCCTGCCTGAGTGTTTACGCAGTGCTTCACCCTGCCTAAGGTCAGGGCCTCAGAAACCCCTGTTGTACAAACATACAACATTTCACCACAGAGCAAGTTCCAGGTATTCACCACTGTGGGGGAAAACGGGCTTATTTTCGGCTCCCATCCACACAGTGTCTCAGATCAGATGACAATGTTCTGAAATTTCTGCAGATAGAGGTTTTCTGCCAGTGAAATCAGAGATGGCCATATCTTATGCTGAAAGGCATTAGTATGGGTGCCTCTGTAATCATTATGAAAAAGTATGTGTGGGTTTCAGTTGTTTCAAAGTAATTCTCCTAGAGGAAGAAGCTTTTATCACTGAACTCTTTAATAAGGGCTCTTCCCCCAGCCCCAGGAGGGACCGTGCAAGCTTTAAAGAAAGTACAGCAAGTGCTCTCACCACTGAAGCCACTAGGAGTATATTTTATAAAGCAATATTAAAGAAATACTGAGAGCAGAATAATTTAATCAAATTCATGAAATCAAATACCCCCAAGGCAGCGATGAAGATACAACTCAACAAGTGCTGGCATTTCATTCCTTGGGAAGAGGAAAAGCTCCTTTTTTTTCTTTTCTTTTTTTCTTTTCTCCTTATAGAAGTAAAACTTGACGCTAAATAAAACTAAAGTCAAATAACCCTAGGACATGGGGATTAGTGAAAAGGCACCTTGCGCCTCCATTTAGTCACACTCCGTCCTGTCTCTTCTTGTTTGGGAGCTGTGAACTCTTCACTACTAGGGAGTTGGAAGGAAGGCTGTCAGGTGTTTCTTTAAAAGGCATTTTTTCCCTGATCACACAATTAATCATCAGCAAAATATTTCATTGCCTTTTCTCTCTCTACTTGCACCGTGTTGCCATGACTGTATTCTCTTGTGGTAAAGGGCAGTACAGCAGACCCTGATCCAAGCCCAGGGTCTCCTCATGCTGCAGAGAGATGTAACAATAATATATGAAAACCAGATTGAAAGATTTGCAGAAGGAGAACCCTCTAAATCTTGAAACTTAAGGTGCCCATGTGTCCTAAGTGTCAAAAATCCCTTGCAAGGAAAGAGCCTATAATTTTTGTTCTTTTCTGTTGTTAGTCATACATTCAGCTGATGGCTGATGGCCTTCCTGGTGTTGATGCAGGTGTAGTGTTTCTGTAATTATATCAGTCTAAGCTATGAAAACGACGAGTAAACTGACTGTGATGGCAACTTGTACTGCTAGTTAGGAGGCCTTGGGAAAAGCTTTTGGAAGAAAAAAGGTATGATTCCTCAGCATCTATTATGGTCCCACTGAAATACCAATGGAGCCACAATTTTGAGTGTACCTATCTTTGAAACACTTCTGGAGAAGTCAGCTTATCCTCATTTGCAAGGTACATAAATGAAGCCAAGAGATAAATTCATCTCACTTGTAATTAACCATCCAAAACTTGGACATCACGTTCATTCCAGGCATGTCCACTTGCTCGGTCATCAACAGGGAGTCAGGTGCCCCATGCAGTGAATCGTCCTGTGCTGCAAGAGGTGGCATCCGTTGCCTTACGAAGGTGCCTGTCTCTCTCCCTATTGACTATAGAGAGAGCTAAGAATAATAGCTTAGACTGAATGCCTTCCTTTTTACAGAGCAGAAATTAGCTGAGAAGATTCCCATCTAGCTGTCTTCTCCAAAGTAACACAAGAGAAAGTAGATAGCAGAGTAAACTATACCTTCAGTTCACCAGGCATACAGGCTGTGCATGGGATCACCCTTCCTTTCGAGATGGCCATCAAACCATCTCTGTAGTGAGGAGTTTGGGAGTTGAAACATCAAATCTATACACCTAAGGTCCTGGTGAATGCATCCCACAAGCACTAAGGTAGTCTGGAAAAGCTGGGCTAGTACAGAAGAACAAAACATTTAAGCAGTGTATGATCCTGACAAGTGGCAACAATATCCCTGAGACAGATTTGAGAAGAGCCTTCAATTTATGATGCATATTTAACAGCTAAAATATAGCATCAGTACTGTCCTGTCCTGCCTCATGGCTTCTTTCTCCAACAAGGCCATCATAAATTCTGCCTTGAGCAAAGCAGAATTGATTGGACTCAATTTATTCTTCTTTAAAACACACACACACACAAACACATTCACTAGGGAAGGATATAGAAGTTACAGGAAAAAGCCGTAACTCAATTGCCATTATAGAACAGAAAGATAATTAAGTAAATGTTGGCAGGGGATAGCATTGAATAACTTTAGCAGAATGAGTTCTTCTTTGCTTTGCCCTTTGCAGAAAGTATACCTCATTCTCCAGAGACCCCACCCTAAATTGCTTTGGATATCTTCCTTTTCCCTGAAGGAAATCAGAGAGAACAGAGATGGAAGGGAACTCCAAAGGTCATTTTCCTCCACTACAAGGCAGAATCAACTTAAGCTAAGCTGGTAAAGATTCATGTTTTCTCTGCTGGTGGGCAAGAGGTTGGTCTGTAAGTTATAGGTATGCAGTTAACTATTCCCATATTAACTACCTGGAATTTGGGAGTATCCAGGTAACATCTGAGTCACTTTGGTCTACAGTTTGGGGCAAAGAGAAGCTGCTTAGAAAGAAATTAATAATAAGTGAGACATAAGTAGACAACCTGAAATGTAACTGGGTTCTGATAGTGCCTGAGTATCCAGAGTACAAGGGAGCCAAGAGCTGCAGTTAGTAATTATTTCCAAGGGCAGATAAATAGCAGCTCTGCTGTTTATTTGTCCCATGTGGTGATCCACTGGGTTTGTAGACTCTGGCACATTTTATGTCTCAAATTTATCATGAGTTTATAGCCAGCCAATAAGTTAACAGAAGAAGAAAAAAACCCCTGTTATTGTAAATCTTGCAAGATTGTACTGTTTTTAACTAGCGTACGAGAGAGAAAGAGCACATGTGTGAAGAAAGGAAAGAAATAGAACAGTAAAATATTAAATTGGTGAGTCTGAGTTCATTCTCATTGAGGCAGGTAGGTTTCAAGTGAGATGGCTTCTCTTTATTGTCAGTGGGTTTTGGACAATACATTTCTTACTCTTCTTTCCGAGTTCAGTGAAAGAATTGTATGTAAAATGCTATGCATACGTGTATATGTATACAGCCACCTTTAAAATATAATTATTTTAAATCAAAATCTTAGAAATAATTTATCTCACTTTCCACCATGGAAGGTTATTCAAGCTTCTTGGTAATGAATCTTTGTCAAAAATATATTCCGCAATCTTTGCATAATCATGTCACTATATTTCATAGACTACACCTTCAAGAATCACCACATGATGTGTGAAATGAAGCAAAAATAGCAGATATCCTTAGATCGACTTTGGTACGGCAGTGCTAATTTCTCAACCTTCAGAAAGATCAATGTAATCTTAAAGCTTCAAACACATCAACAAAAATGTCTTTGAGGGGGAAACAGAGATGTACAAGTGGGCTGTTTTCATTTAGTAGGAAAGTTAGCACAAAGAAATTTTGGGTTACCACCATACCTGAAATGTATGGTAGGCTCCGGATGAGAAGAAATGTTTCATGATTGTGCAGTCACAGGCAGTTAGTTACACCCTTACATGACATCTTTACTGCTGCATTTTGTATCTTAGAATCTGTTATGACAGCACCTGCTCAGAGTATCATTTAAAAAAATGATACTTCCAACAATGTTGTCCTGTGCTTGTATAGGAAAGAGAAGATGATCAATAAGGAAAATACATCCCACTGAATCAACAAAAAAGCAGCAGTATCATGCTTATCCAGGGCATTGGATAAAAAGTAAGAAGTATACACAATATACACAGTAACAAGTATATGTATTTAGCATACGATTCATTTAATCTCAGTCAACCCTAACTTTAACAGTATAGCATTTAGTTTGACCTAATCATTCTCATTCCTTCCATGATCACCAAAAGAGAAGAACATATCTCCAAAGAGAGATTTCTTTTGTTCTTAGGCATAGCTAGGAAAGACAAACTTTCTTTTGTGATAATCCTCTTTCTCCATTGACTATAAAAAGGTTCTAGATGACTAGCCTCAGCACCCAAATTCCAGATATCTACAAGTTGTGTATGTTGAATCCAACCTTGTAAGATCTCTCATTTCAGCCGGAAGTGGCTAAGATAACAGTGGTTGAAAAGCAGCTGAAAAACTCTAGGTGCTTTTGTTTAAATGTAATATTGGAGAACATTAGATGGCCTGATTATAATTTATGATTTGTATTTTAGTGCTACCAGGAAGCTTAAGCTGCCTGAAGACTTTATAGTGTAAACAGAGATGACAGATAGGAAAGGATGGAAAGTACAGGAACTCTAGCACTGAGATTAAGTGACTTCCTGAAGGTCATAACAGCTATCTTGTCTATGGAAAAGATAGAAAGTGGAGCTGGATTTCTTTAAACTCAGCTCAGAGACCTAACTGCAAAACTCCTCTTCCCTCCTAAAACCATGTTAAACTACTTAAAGTAGAACGACAGTTCCTCATGTATGAATTGTGAACCAGAGTGGCATCAAAACACTTGTAAGCATGATCAAGAGCATAAAAAATTAAATTGGATTGTGGCTGAGACCCACAGTGAACCCACAAGCCTGAAAGTGAAATCAGAATAAGAAAGACTCTTTAAATAGGAAGAGCATCAGCTCCTGTCAGCAACACACGTTCCTTCAGACGACCAGTTTTCCCACCTGAAGGTATAGATAGAGACAGTACAGGAATGGGTAGCTGCAGAGGAAAAGGAGAGTGTTGGATACAGCCTTGTGTTTCCTTAAGGATTTACATTTTAATCCCAGTTTTCATTAGGCAAGGCATCTAAGTTAGTTGTATCAGGTTCCCTCTGCAGTCATCTCAAAAAATAATGACACTGAATTTCTTCCTGGAGTGCCCTTTCTTTGCATGGACTGTAAAGAAACCTAATATTGACCCCACTTGGAAATACAATGTCTCAAGTTAGATAGGAAGAAAGTACCTGCGAAGATCAGATGAATGGATGAATAAATCACGTAACATGGATCTGGATAATTTGAGAATCATCCTGTGGATGAGCAAGGTTTGACATCGGGCGTAAATTGTTGCCAGAGCTTTGCCACTGATTTCAGTAGAGCCTGGATTTTACCCATATTGCAGAATCCCAGAGAGGGGAGCTCAGTTTACAGATAGGACTGCCACAGGTTGTCTGAACTTGGGACAGTCATCCAAAGGATGAATAGGACATCTACAGGTGGTCTAGGCTCCAAATAATCCTCGAGGAGATGATTACCAGCAGCAGATCTCTGTATCTGAGGCTCATCTGTCATAATTTCTTAGTAAAGAAGAAATGAGGGAGAAGATCTGCCAAAAATATATATGATGGATCAGCCAAATTGTTTCTAAATGGTACCTTAGTCAGAGATCTCCACAGGGGACCAGCAGCCAGCTGCACAACACTATAGAGTAAATGCTACTGCTTTGGAAAAGAATCAGTGGCAAGTGATTTGCATTAAACATTTTTTTCTTTTTTGTTTTTGTTACTATTTTTGGTTAACACAGAAATGCATCAGCATGTGAAATTCAGAGACAAAGTGCCCCGTTGCTGATTTCCAGTATGTTTTTCATCTCCATGTTTAGAGATTTTACTCCCAACACAGGAGGAGGAGGGGAGAGTAACAAGGTAGAGGTGGTGATGGAATCCAAAAAACACAAGCAACTAGAGAAACCATCCAGAGCCAGAAACAGATTTGTTTTCCAACATTTTCTTTCAAGCTCATGAATAAACAGAAATCTGTGAATTCAGAACACCTGTGGTTAGCTAGCCTTGGAAAGGAGAACAGAACCTATGCTGAAAGCCACTGAAGTCATGAACATGAACAGGGAGTATGGAAGTAAATGAAGACCAGGGACTCATCATGGGCTAGAGACGCTTCAGCATATGGCTGGTATGCAGCAGGCTCTGGCCACTTTCCTGATATTTAGGCTGCTTTTGGGTCTGCTGCTATCCTGGACATGTTTGTCCTGGAGGATTGCTCTCAGTGATATAGTGTGATGAAATTAATATCAAAACACTTGCAGGTATATGTGGGGATGGCTCTAGCCATAAGCCTGGTCTCTTGCCCAGAGCAGCACATTGCTAATGGCAGCAAAATGACTGCCCCTCAGCTTGCCTGCTTTCATCTAGGGAGGTCTTGGGTGTGCTGGGGAGATGTTACACTCATCCTGCAGCCACTGCTCTCTGTCTGCTGTCTGCAAAGGTAAGGAGAAAGATCAGATTTTCAGGAATCTGTTCCCACCTCCACTCCTTCTCTCCTGTGACAGAAGCATCCCAGCCAAACCCAGCCCCTCATCCTAGGAGTGGAAAACACTTGGATGCTTCCAAGTATTATATCTACAGATGTTTTTCATACACCCAGACACACATAGATTTATGTGTAAATACAATCACATAAACATCTGATTGATATAAGGGTAAATATACAGGTAGGTGTGTACATTAACATGCATCATATATGTGGACATACATGTATGTATTAGAAAGACAAGCAAATACATTCAAAGAGTCAAAAAATCTAAGACCAGAAAAGACCACAAGAACAATCAAAGAGTTTTCTGCCTTGCATTAACCAGTTGTTATTATGTAGAGCAAGCTCTGTTAGGTTACAGAACTTGCTGAAATCATACAGTATGATGAGAAAAACAATAAGAACAAACAATGAAATATTTAATATTCTCTAGTGGCACTGACACAGTCTTTAAGCACAGGGCAGTGCATTAACGTTGTTCACTATGCCTCTTGACTCATGTGGCTAGAATTCGACCATGTGATCCAAAAACTGGAGAACAGCTTTTGCAGTCCTTTTGCACTGAAAAAACCTCAGCTGAATGGAGATTTGGGCATATTACTTGAAGAAATATGTAGATTAATTGGTGAATTCAGAAAAGGGAGGGTTAGAGACTGAGAAAACACCAGCCATGGAAACAGTCAAAAGAATTGTGCCTGCTGTAGAAGTGTAGAAGAACAGTGTAGTGTACAGTGTAGAAGAAAAGAATGAGTAAGGATATGAAAATAGTTTTTGAATATGTAAAGCACTTTGTTCAGAAAACAGTTATGAAGAGGTTTCATTTAAAGTATGAGACACTTTTTGCCTGGAAAATTTACATATCTTAGGGTAAAATAGCTCCTGTCTTCTTGAAATATCACTTTCTACTGCCTGTGGAGCAAGCCTAGCCAACATGCCTAATTTTTGTGTGTGATGATGAGAAACCTTCCCAGGTGTGACAGCACTGCCAGCGATACAGATGTTTCATGAATGAGGGCCATCACTGGTAGGCCACACTTTCTTTTTGATACCTTTTCCCTGAATATGTTCCACTTGCCACAGTTAAACAGTACATTAGCCTGTGAATCTTTAATCTGACTCCACAGGGTAGTACACACGTTCTTATGTAAAAAGCCCTACCAGAATAACTCTGAATTTACTTTGGAATGGTGTGCACAGTATAAACATGAAACTATCTCTCATCTGAGATCCCTTGCTCTACAGACAGCGCGTAAGGATGGAATTGACATCCAAGAATCAACAGCCACATTTTAAATACCCTGCAAATTCCTGCTATTCCTGCAGCCTTTTGACAAAATTATTGAAAGATTTGACTTGTTGAGTAAAGTGACAGTGTCCAAGTCTGACATGGAGTCATCTCCTACTTTTTAAAATGTTGCTAGGAACATTTCCATAGGCTTTGATGACTTGCAGAGGAAGCGCTGTTGGAAGGATTTGGTTGCATTTTAGGTGTTTGGGAGGGAGGTGGTTTTGTTTTGTGGCATTTTTTTTCTTCCATGAAAGTTTCAAAACTCTACCTCTCCTCAGTGAGACTTTTTTGGTTACCTCTTTTTCCTTGCTACATGAGAAACACGTTTATAAGTTACTAAAACCAGCTAAAGCTCTAGCAAAGTACTGGTTTCCTTGGCCTGCCTGAAACACACTGCTTGTGTGCATGAAACGAACACATGTACAGTGATTACCAGACCTGCTGGTCAAGGAGAACTTTTCTCTGTCTACTAGTCCTGGGTGAGGATATTTTGTTCTTAACTCCTTCTGAAGCAGACTCAGAAGAATATGGTATTCACTGTAACAGGGGAATCAACTTAAAATTCAAACACCTAACTCACATCTGACTAAAGACTCTTCCCTGCTGAATACTCTCTTGGCCACCCAGCCACATCTCCAAAGCATGTACCTCAAAGGCTGGCAGGAGCTTTGACACACTCAGAGCAGATTTGGTAAATGAGATCCAGTGCTCAGACTGCAGGTGAGCTAATTCAGTGCCATTAGCCGCAGCCAGGTCTTCATCTCCTCATTAGGAAAGGATAAATTATGCAAAGTGTACTCTAAGTATAAGCAGTAAGAGCCGACAATGCCACAGAAAAGAGAGACGTAAGGAAAAATTGTCTGCAAAACAAGGCAGAGTAAATGCAACGTGCCATTGGGAGTGACGGGAGGTCCTGAGTCAACATCTGGCTGGCAATGTGGTTGGGAACAAAAGTTTACCTTCCTTAGCACCCATTTCACCCTGCCTAGCTGCAGTGACAGTCAAGCTGAAACATGGATTCTCCACTTGTATGTTTGCCCGTGCTCCAAAGGTCCATTGCTAGAGTTACTGTTAAAGTACCTAAGGCTTTCATAAAAAATTGAGTTATGTGAAACTCCAGAGACCAAGAAGGAAAACCTTTATCTCTTATATCCCAAGCAGACCCTCCAAAAGGGATCTTTTTCCCCAACATCACTTTGCAAAGCCTGACATTTTCCTGATGGCTGTCCCTTGAAGCACAGTATCAATGTAGGCTCTTCTCTAGGGCTGTGTTTGCTATTTGCAGAAAAAAAAATATGGTAGGGAACAAAGTGACTGTGTGAAATATCCTACAACCATCTGAGCAAGATAAAATATCCAAGGTGTGGGCAGGAAAAAAATGGTTGACATTAGTTTAGACACCAAACCCCCCTCAATCCTGGCCCCTGCAGGGATGTCAACATGGTGACCAACCATTCTGGCACTCTTCTGTGGGAGGGAAATCCTGCCAGGAGTTGGGCTGGACTCACATTAATCTTCCCCTGCCCAACAAAGACTGACCAGATTGCAAAGACTGTGAACTTGTGACCTTGATTTGTTTCCCCATCAACAGCTCCCTGGAACTTTTGGTTTCTCAGTCTCCTCTCTGCTTTCTCCTCTTTGCCGAGGAGCCATCACGGGGGCAAATACAGCCCTGACAATGACCCCTATGGTGAACCTGCCCCACCAGGGTGCAGGAAGAACACTGGATGCTAATGCAGCTGGAGTCCATCACTCATTCCCCAGTACAGTTAGGACTGGCTGAAAGGACGGCACATCAAAGACAGACTACATTTAGCTGGATACTTTCCCTCAATCACTGCATTAGCTTGTCCTGATCCTACAGTTAAAAACAGCTATTTATTCTATCAGTACATGCTGGCAAAGATATATTGCACCAAGTCAGCACCTACAATTATTATAGTACAGAAAACCTTTGCTGTAGCACGTTTAGTGCTGCTATTTATCAGACACAAGGCTATTACATCCTGGCTCCCAACGAGGCTATACAATTCTGGCACCCAGGAAGACAGCAGGTGCTCTGAATTAAACCAGAACCCAAAGACTTTCTCTTCACCTTCCTCTGGATTTCCTTAATAGTCTAGCAAGGATTGGGGGAGCTATCAGGAAAGAAAAGGGTTGCAAGAAAGCAATCTGCTTATCTGACACTATGTCTTGGCATCACAAAATATCATGTTAGGGGAGAAAAGTTTGCTGTGTTGTGAGGAAGGTGACGGGGTCTCTAGAAATTAGACAAATTAGAATCCAGGTAGGTTATACAGTTCCTCAAGGTGCCAAACCCACAATGTTTAATTATAGTAGAGATTTTTTTGTGAAATCCTTCTCCAATACTACCTGATACCTAAGAATATTACACATCACAGACCACATGCCTATCCAGCCATCGAAAGTGTACTGATATCACTGCTGCTCCATTCATATTCAAGCCCAGGGGTCTGGACATCTGTTTGGTATCTTTGCTGTATAACCATAACTTTATTCTATTATTCTCAGCAAAACTATCTTGCCAACGATTTGCACTTCAAATTAATTTGTTTTCATGCCTTCCAACCGAACAGTATTTAAGAAGGTACTCTCCAATTTAATAAAGAATCCTCTCCAATTTTCTAACTTCATGGTTGCTAGTAAACTGAAAATTTTGTTCACAAAATATACAGATTTATTGTAATGGTTAAAAAAGAAAAAGACAAGGAAATGAGAGGGAGAATAGCTGATTGATCAACAAAAAGAGAATTGTTTGAATACTCTCCTGAAAGCCTACTATTCCAGAGTTCTCTCTCTTTCACTGTCATTAATTGCCAAAAGAAATTCAAGCCTGAATCTAAGAGACTTCCCTGATAATTTCTTTTTGAAAAATGATGCTTTTTTTTTTTCAAACATGATTCTTCAGTAGAAAAACATTGTCAAAATTACTTTGATCAGCCCTTGCCAACATCTTCCCAGCCCAGACTTGCCAGTGGCTATGTCGAGTAATCTGGGTGTGGTCTCCGTGGAGCTGTAAAAAGCACCATAGCTGGTGATCACATATATTCAAAATGCCAAAAGGCACTTGATGTCTGTCAGGTTCAAATGTTTGTAGGGGCAGAAGCAAATCTGGAGAATTTCTAAGTTCTATAAGAGGGTCCAACAGCAGAGAAGAATATTTAGGAATACCTGAATGAAGATCAATACCCAGGCAGGTACATAGGACTAAATAATAATTTTCACTGCGGGATGAATGCAGAACACTTTAGGTAACTTCTGTCAAGGTTATTTTCATTAAGAAATTCTCAGGATACTTTAAGATAGACAGATTTAGCTTTATTCTCACCACCTTCCCACCAAAGGCCTTAAGCTCCCAGGCCTCTTGTTGGCAGGAAGCGTGTTGTCAACTGAAGCACATTGTCATCATATTGTGGAGCTGCTACAGACCATGACGACCTGATTGCTTTGCCTTTGCAACATGATAGAGGTGGCTCATGGGAGTTTGTGTGACTGACTTATTTAGGTTTGATGGTATGAGACAGCAGTGTCATTTTGGTAGAAGAAATAATATCAGATTGTGTGACAAAGGAAAGCAGAAAAAGGAAATTAAAATATTACCAATAACAATAGTAATATTAATAACTAATGCAGAAGGAAGTTTTTGTTTCTGGTCAACATTGCTGATGTATGAGACACACACAATAAAGAGATCTATTGACCTGATATTCCTGCTTACTGTGCAAATGTTACTAACATTAGGATGACTATATTTAAGAGACAGCAGCCCTTAAGATGGATCTGCTGATGGACCTGCAGACACCGAAGATTCATGCTACTAACTAGGGGAGGTACCCAGACAGTAGAAATAATTTGCTTAAAAGCATGTTGATTTGGACACCCCTAATCTCAGCATTGATCTCTGCCGACATTAACTTTGCTGTTAATGCAAATAACTGAACATAAGGATGCCATTAATTGTATTGATATAATGGAAGGCATTGCCCTTGACTTCAAGGCCCCCCTCCTTGATTTAGTGCTTGCCAACAACTCAACATTTTTGTCTTCTCTCCCCCTCTCTGCTTGTCCAAAATGATGTTTCATTCCTTTTTATGTCCCTGTTATGCTTGGAACATCCTGTCTTCACGTTCTGCTCCTTCAAATGTCCCTTTCTTACTGAAGGTCCTGCCTTCACCTTCCCTTCCTTCCCCAAGTGCATTCTCACAGCTATAACAGAAAGCAAACAAGACACCATACCCAGAACACAACAGCAGCGACACAGCCAAAGAATTCAAGTTGTACTTCCAGCATGGCAAATTCCCTTTATGATTCCTTGGATCAAGAGTATTGTGAGTTGCAGGAGTGAAGGCTTAATGAGGAAAAAGCAACAAATGTGACTTATCCATACGGTTTTACTGAGGGTGTTATTTCAAAACAGTGCTTTTTTCTATTGTCCAGTTTCCAAACTGAACGCTCATAAAAAGTGGTGGATCTAGAAGAGTTAAAAAAAATAATTTTTGGACTTGAAACCCTTATTTCAGGAATGGATTTAGGTAGTCTACATATGTAGCTTCTACAGAGAAAGGTTAGGAAAAATCTGTTGCCCTTTATTATTACCTATTAGAAGAAAAAAATTCAGATGGCAGAGGGCACTTTAGGAGGTAAAAACACCACAAAATATCTTACTAGACAAACTAAGTCTAAAATTACAGTACAGATTATTTTAACTGTGAGTCAACTTTCTAAGTCCTAAAATCTTTAAAACAACTTTAGTTTTCTACAAGGCATGTTCAAGATATGAAACAAAAAAAGAATTATGTATTAGGAAGAAAGCTCTTGTTTTCCTAACAGAAGTGTTAATTTAGACCAGAGACTAACCAAATACATATAAGAATCACTTTCTCTGACCCAAAGATTTTGCAGTGCCAAAAGGGAAGACACAGGAAGAGAAATGCTATTGCAGATCTATCATGGGCAACTACAGTTTTCATTGAATAATAAAACAAGCATCAATTAATTTCATATTTTTCTTAGCCATTATTAATTTTTTGATTTCCTGAGGGCACTATCATGGTAGAAACTGGTACAGAGTGGATCTGAAGAAGTGAGGGTATGGGCAGGATGTCATACGTGTAAGTGGCTTCCTGGATCAGGAGGCCTTCAGGCTGTCTTTTTCAACCAACCACCACAGCTTAGTTTAAAACAGGGTTGCTGACTGTTTGAAATGCTGTCAACTTTGAGATAATCAGAGGCATAGCCTCTGGAAACTAGCACGTTGTGGGACTGTAAAAGGAAGCCCCTGCAGGGGAGAGTAGAAATAGTGTACATAGCAGTATTAAATTGGCATCTATTTGTCAAAAACATCCTTTGCCACCTCTTTTCCCCAGCAAAAAATTCCATTGCAAAAAACCCCACACTGATCCTCCAGTCCTCAGTTAACATCTGAATTGTAATCAGCAATTTTGTAGTCCTGCTTGAAATGCTGTCAACTTTGAGATAATCAGAGGCATAGCCTCTGGAAACTAGCACGTTGTGGGACTGTAAAAGGAAGCCCCTGCAGGGGAGAGTAGAAATAGTGTACATAGCAGTATTAAATTGGCATCTATTTGTCAAAAACATCCTTTGCCACCTCTTTTCCCCAGCAAAAAATTCCATTGCAAAAAACCCCACACTGATTCTCCAGTTCCCCAGTTAACATCTGAATTGTAATCAGCAACTTTGTAGTCCGGTAATCTTTGAAGAGATGGGAAAATGCATGTTGTTTTTCAAGCTGAACATGAAAATACAGTGATAATAGTGGGATTATATTGGAAATACATAGCCAATAGGAACCTTGGAGGGGCTCGACCCGTTCCAAACCCAAATCCTTTTTGGTCCCTTAATCCATAAAGTTTACTAAAGAAGTATGTTATTGCTAAATAGTTGTGTTTAGGATTTGCAGCTGGATTTTCATGTGCAGTTGTTTATTGTCATATATCTGTAAATGTATCTTCAGTAATTGCTTTGCACTTGTAAAGGGCTTTTCTCTTGGCAAAGTAGTGGTAAAGATGTTAATTTTTAATAGTTCTGTAAGTGGGAGATATTTATAATCTCTATCTTACAGATTGGAAAACTAAGGGACAGAGGATTAATTGAACCTAGTAAAAAAAAAAAAATCTAAATTATTTGTATCAGAAGAACACATAGAGCTCCAGGTGTGAACTAAAACCCCTTTAAAACAATGTAGAGAAAACAAAGAAAAGAGGATTCCTGTCTCAAGTTGCTTTCACCCTATTTATAAGAAAATAGTGTATGGACAGGTGGATTATCACAAAAAATAACAAGAGTAAAGTTATTTTATTTTTTCCCCTTCTATTGACTGTATGGTATCCATGTGGGTCTTAATCTTTCCTGATTTAGTGAAAAACACGGGAATTTCCTGGTAAACTGCGGAAATGAGTATATGCTCTAGGTTTATCTTTGATTTACTTCAATGTGGCTAATGCCATAGGCACCGCTTACCCCAAATTGTCTTTCTTTAGAATAGGTTATGAGCAATGTAGTCTGGGATGCTCCTGCCCAGAAAAGCAGCAGGGTCTTGGTAGCATCTGCCTTTTCATTAGCACATAGACTATAACATGATCTGTCTCTCCTTTAAACTAAGAAGCAAGCCAAGTCACTCAGAAGGGCCAAATTTCACGCTGCTTTGGCTCCACTGACTTCAAAATCCAAGATCTAACTGGAGACCCCAAACATGCCACAGATCAGTCCAATTTCAGTGGTTCCACAGCTCCTGAGGAGGAAGAACAGATGGACAGGGACACAAAGAGGCTGATTGCATAAATACTGTTCTTAAGAAACTAGACTAAAATTAGGTGTTTTAAAATCCGGATCGAAGGTTAATTTTATTTAGAAATAGGTGCCTGAATACTAACGCATATGGCTAGGAGAGTAGCTGTTTCTGTTACTGTTGTCAAAAACAGTAATCTAAATCAGTTCTGGTATATCATTACAGACTATTATGCCATAAAATGAGCCCTGAATCCCTGTATATCCAGGTAGGTAGGTAGGTAAGTAAGCTTTACAGTCATTTCCACTTTACTCATGCAAAGTCCTAACAATAACTTCTGGTTTCAGTCAATTACTTTATAATTATGTTTTAAAATGTCGTGTCTGATTTGAGCCAAACCCTTAGCTTTTATCTCTGCCAAGAGAAAGAAAGACTGTGGCATGAAATTGCAATATTAAAAGCAAAAACTGTGCCATCTATAGAGGTACTCACAATTCAGGACTGTATTTCTATGCATAATTTGGGGCATGGTTCCACAACAGAAATCCTTCAATCTCAGAGCCCTCAGAAAAGGTTTCAACTTAACTCTTTGTGAAATGATCCACTGGGAAAACAATGAATATTTAAAAAAATATTAAAACAAACAAAAAAACACACCCCTAAACCCCCAATCCTAAATAAGAGTGTCACCAGCAATGGATTTGATTTAAAGTTCATCCACACAAGCAATTTTGTTGGTACAGATGAGAAGGGGAATAATCCCTTGTACAACAGTGGTGAAGACAGGAGGTTCTAACACAAAAGATTGGTAATGTATATAACCATGTATATAATGTATGTAATAATGTATATAACTATATATAACGTATATAATGTTGGTAAGACCCCACCTGGAGTCCTGCATCCAGCTCTGGAGCCTTCAGCACAGGGAAGACATGGAGCAGGTCCCGAGGAGGACCACCAAAATCATCACAGGGATGGAACACCTCTCCTATGAGGACAGGCTGAGAGAGTTGGGCAGCCTGGAGGGAAGAAGGCTCCGGGGACACCTTATTGCAGCCTGCCAGTACTTGAAGGGGGCTTAGAAGAAAGATAGGGACAGACTTTTTAACAGGGCCTGTAGTGATAAGACAAGGGGTAATGGTTTTAAACTAAAAAAGGGTAGATTTTGACTAGATAGAAGGAAGAAATTTTTCACACTGAGGGTGGTGGAACGCTGGCACAGGTTGCCCAGAGAGGTGGTAGATATTCCATTTCAAGAAACATTGAAGGTCAGGTTGGACAGGGCTCTGAGCAACCTGGTCTAGTTGAAGATGTCCCTACTCATGGCAGGTGGCTTGGACTCGATGACCTTTAAATGTCTCTTCCAACCCAAAAATTCTATGATTCTATGATAATGTCTTTATGAGAGGCCAGTAAATGATTGTCTATTCTGACACAAACCCTATCTCAAAATGCCAGAGAGACTCCTTGATTTCCTTTTCTCACCTACCCAGATGAAAGGTTTTGCCCTGTGATGAATTTGCATAGAATTACGGAGAAGGTGAGCATCTCCAGTGCTATCCTGGAATATGTGCACCATGCAACAGGGTCAAAACCTGCTGCAAACACTGATCCAGCTGCAGCCTTCCAGGGCTTCCACGGTTCTGTCTCCCACCACTTCCCCCAGCACTTCCCACCACATGCCTTCATCTGAATCATTCTTCATGGCAGGAAAGGAGAATGATGAAATTATCTGGCAGTACCTAAATACACTGGTTTAAGGACTGGAGCTGTAGTTCTGAAACTGCCCTTCCTTTGCACAAGGCCAAAGTGCTCCATGCTGAGTAATCCACTATGACTGCCACTAACTGTGTATTCATGGCATTCATATGCAGCTCAAATCTCCATTGTGGCTTTGAAAAATCTACCCCCAGTGTTATTCCAATGCAGCTGTTTGTCTCCTTGTGAACTTATAATGGTAATAATGATAATAATGATAGTAATAATGACTGACATTTATATAGTACCTTTCATCCAGAAGGATCCCAAAGTGCTTTGCAAACTGATTTGCAAACGACTGCATACCCATATTAAACACCCCGTTCCTATGTTAATGCAATGTTAATGTTGCAAATGTGAAGTGGCAAAAAGACAGGAAATTCAAAGGTTACAGCTTCAGGAACAACACGCCGTGCATCCTGCCTATGAAGGTCTACCATTCACAACATCACCTGGCAAACGTTGTGCAGCAACTAATACTTCCTGAACTGAAGGGAAGGTGCTCAAAACCTTGTGCATCTGAGCATGAAGGTTACTGGGTGAATGAGGTGGAAATTTCATTCGGTCCCCCTCCTCATGTGCTAATGTGGAAAGCTGAGTTCTCTTTCTATTTTTATTTGCTGCAATTGAGAGGGCAATGCTAGATGTAGATGCCCAACAGTTAGAAGTAATGTGGCTAATGATGCTGCAGTTGGACAAGGGAGGGAATGGAAAGAATCCTGCTGACTTCAGTGAATGCTGGATCAAACATTTGTTGAATTATCTGAACACTAGCAAAATTTCACTCTCTCCCTTTCATGTACTTATTATTAGTATTGTGAGTTGCTCCATGTTTTCACAAAGGGGAAACCATTCTTTTCTTTTTCACCCCTTTATTCTTCGAACTATGGGGAGAACAATCTATTTCGGAACCAGATCTCGCATGGCAAGTTTCAGCTGAAAGGCGTTTTACATCCATTTGAGCTATGTTGCTCTGTTGATAGAACAGATGAGCCCAATGTTAATGGTGCAAACGGTGCTGTTTTCAATGCACAATTAACCAGGTCAACACCGTGATGAATAAAAAATAAAGCTGACATCAGGGAGGACCCCATGGAAGTTGAAATCAGTTGTTTAGCTGCTTGTGACTCCCCAAACATCCTTATCTCTGAAAAGACACTTTTTTTTTTTTTCCCCACGTAAGATCAAATCACCTGCATCAAAAGACTGAAGCAGAAGAATTTGAAGGAGAGGAATCTTGTCCTGAGAGTGAATGGTTTAACAAAAACAACAGCCCCAACCCTTTTGAATCCAAACAGCTGTGAGTCGCTTTTTGGACCATCTGGATAGAAAGGGATTTTTTTTTTTTCCTTTTTTCCCTATTGTAAGATGGCCAGGTGAACAGGGCAAAAGTGCATACTCAAACACAATAGAAACTGACTGTATGCACAGGGCAAACACCCACAATCTCATCATTATAGCTTCTTAAAAGCAAATATTAAAGCTAAGTTATCTGTTAGGGCATTCATTTCTCACAAAATAGGAAGCAGAGTCTGACTATGCAGATCATTTAGTTGTTCTGGCAGGAGTCTGGCGTTGGTTTGGACTTGTCTGTCTGAACTCCTATAATACCTTTTATTGCAGAGTAAACCTCTCAGTAGAGGAAAAGTAAGTACAGTTTTATCTGTCAAGTTTCTCAAAGCTTTTCTTGCTCCATTTTGAGAGGGCATTTCTTGCCAACTCTGAATCTTCACACAGTGATGATATCCAGAGGGAAAAAAAAAAAAAGAAGCAGTAATATATAGAATGTAAATTATTTAATTTGAGAAGGACTTCAACCTGTGTTTGCCTCAACACCCATATCAGCTCACAAGGGTTAAAATTCACTCCCCTGTAACTGCTGCTGTCACAGTAGGTGGTAGAGTATCTTCCTAAATCTCTTGCAATTACCCTGGGGGTGACTTTAGCTTATAATTTTTGCACCATGAAGGCTTTCATCCTACCTTGGGTAAGACTCTGTACTGGTTGGCTTTGCTCAGTTCTGGGAGAAGAATGGTTAATAGTGTCATTTTGGAATTTCTTATTAACAGGCCAGCAAAACTGCAAGGTTGACAGCACTATTAAATATGACAAAGTCTTCTTTAAAACACTGACTGTTTGACTGGTGGGAGAAAAAAAAAAAATCATGGCATGATTTATACCCTTCTGTACAAGTCACAGACTCTCCTCTATATCTTGTGTCCAAAGAATGATCGCTCATCTACAGTCTGCAGTGTCCTCAAACAGCTTGTCACAGATGGCTCGTCTTGACTCTATAACATTGAAACATGCTTGTGTGTCATGCTGTACTTTTCCTGGACAAACCATCACCTTTTGGCCCCCACCCCACAGCAGGGTTTCTTCCCAGCCTGAAATGTTTGTAATTGATCCTTACATTGGACAGCCAGTTGTTCTGAATGAGAATGTCATGCCTGTAATGGATGACATCACTGTTTGGGGTGAAGGTTTCCTAGCTGGATTGATAAGGTAGGAGGGTGTCTCAAACCAGAAGGCCACTTTCAAATGGGATTTAGGAGTTTATTAAAAAAGGTTTTATGTATATACCTGGGAGTTTTTGGGATACACCAGAAAAACGTATTAGGATTAGGTTAGATGAGATTGGATTAGATTAATAAAGCACAGACATAGTCGACCAGATCAACAGTCAGTCTTAGTTCAGTAGCCTGTCTCAGACAGTGGTCAATACCATCTGCTCCTCTGCAACAGGCAGGGCATCCTTCAATGGGCAGCTATGGGGATAACATACTCATAAGGACAATGTCTTCCTAAACCCCATTAATTAGAAGTTGGTTTAGGCACTGAAGCAAGGAAGCTTATATCCACTCTGAAGCTCTGGGATTATTTTTTTTTTTTAAATCCTCACACTTGTAAATCTGGATGTTTTTGCTACCTAATAGAAGTCTAATCCCATTCTCCCCTTCCCCTCCTCCTAAACTGTCAAAATTTTTGTTTCATAGACTAAGAACAGCATATTTTTTGGGAAAAAAAAAACCCGCAACTGAATTGCAGTTTGTGCTTGGGCAGGACTGAGAAACCTATGTAACAGCTCACAGCAGCTCTGATCAGCCTTGGAGAAACAAGGGAGAAGAATGACTTCAGTCACTGAAATCAGAGATGACTGATTTTGTGTTATCTGGCTGTAATCGTTAAAGCAGCCTGAAAAATGCCCTTCCGTGTATTTTCACTTTTCACATTTAGCATCCATTTCCTTTATGAAACAAGTCTAGTAACTAAACCAGCTTGGAAGGGATCCAGGGGACATGTTTAGCATCCTGTATTTTAGACATCTTAAGTGCATTTTTTTTGGGCTGGGACACTGTTTTTACACCCCATTTGAATAATACAAGGTTTTACTGAGAGGAAGAGGAAGAACTATCATCCAAGAGAATAAGGAAAGATATCAGCTCTGCCTCATTTCAAATGCCAGCCCAGTGTCTGATTTTACTGGATGAGTTGTGTAAGGTCAAGAATACAACCACAGGGCTCAGAGAGAGAGGATATTGGTAGTATTTTTCTGCATGAAGCTTCAAAAAGGTTTAAAGACATAAAAAAATGGTTTTTAGGCAATATCTTATAACTGCCAGACAGTGAAGGTTTCGTTAGTTTGGCCAGTGTTGTCCATTTGCACTTCCCAAAATCTGTGAAGTATGTGTGGAAGTTTGATTACTGGTGCAGGGATCTCTAAAGCAATCGTATGAGGTGCTGTTCTTTTGAGGTACTACATTTTTGGTTGGTTCACTCCGTTATTGTGGTATGTTCTTTAACTTGTCCAGCCATTACTTTGGCCATCTATAAAACCCTATAAACAACAATTTGCCTCTTAAGGAAAACTCTGCACCCCAGAGCTTTTACAGAAAAGCCCGGATATTGTGATAAAGGTCAGTTCCTATGTGTTCCCATGTGGCCCCATGAGCTAGTGGGCAATTGCCAGAGGTCTCCATTCTCCTCTGTGTGTAGTGATCCCCAGATA
>NW_010536841.1:9908-26300 GCF_000687285.1 Phaethon lepturus | reverse complement strand
GAACCGCTCCTTTTAAAGCAGAGGAGACAAGAGATGCAACCTGAAGACAGAGTTGAGCCTACAGAGGTAAATGAGAGTATGAGTCATTCCAACTCCCACCAGGTGTTGCTCTGACATTCTTTAACAAAAAATTGCAGCTTTCAGGTGAAATACCTTATTTTTAAAATGTACTTGTACATGAAATGTTATATTTTTCCACGTGAAGGAGCAATTTTAGTATTTTCCCACCCAGTCCCAACTTTGAAAGGCAGGACTTCCTGTCCTGCCATCCAGTCATGAGGAGGTGAACAGTATTTAACAGTTCAAATCCAAAATTGTATAGAGGTCCTTGGAGATAGCTGAAAAATCTATACCCAGAAAGTGTCTGAAGAATATGTCTCTGCTTATCTATGCTTGCATATATATGTGGGTTTTGTTTTATTTTATAACAAGATGTATTGACTAACTGGGAGCATTTTATTAAAAAGAAAAGTCTGGGTAAAGCCAGCAAACTATTCACTGCCAAAATTTACCCAGAAGTACCTGTGTAATTGAATTTGGCCGGCTCTAGCAAGATATTTGATTTTCTATAATTGGATTGGCTAATGGGGGGAAGAGGGTGGGGAGAAGGAGGAACTGGAAAGTTATCTATCTCCCTTGACAAAATGATCCAGTGACTTGGGAAATTTGTCTGCCCTCAGGGAAAGAAGGGCCAGATAAAAACATGAAAACAAAGCAAGTGATGCAGTGAAGGAAGAGGTAGGGCTAGAAAGCAGGGGTTAGTCCATGGCTCTGCTACAGACTCCTGGGATGCTTGTGGGCAAGTTACTTTAATCTTCCTGTGCTTAAATTCTCCTCTCTGTACCTGTCTTATTTCATATTCTGAGTGTTTTGGGGTGCAAGTGTGTTGTGTGCCCAGAGTTGGACCTTGCTACATTACACAGCAAAAACACACTCTCCCATTGAATAAGCCAAAGCCAGTAAGTAAGTGAGGCTGCAGATAAGGGTTACCACATTATTGTAGACACATTGGATTAGAGCACTTGGGCCATTTATTTTGGGGCATTCAGCAATCCTGGACATACTCACTGCATGCAACCCTACTCTGTGTGTGTGTGTGTTTGACGTGAAGCATCCTCAGGTTTCCCTTCAGCTCATTTCCTGCAGTGATAGATGCCATTCTGCTATCACCGGAGACTCATGATACTAAAAGTTATTAGATATTTTTAAGGAATAAGAGCAGCTCTACCAGATCAGAGACTAGGTTCATCCAGTCAAAGTTCCTCTTATCAACCCTCCCCAGTTGTTGGTGCTTAGGGCAAATGTAGGTAACAAAGATTATATTTACCCTGAATACTCTCTTGAACTCCAATTCAGTTCAGGGGATTCCTGAGATGTAGTACCTGTATAGCCAGTAACCTTCATTGCATTCCCATACCCATCTTTGCATGCTGGACTCATCATGAAAAACAAGGAAAGAAACCAACCCCATCTTATGCAATAGCCATGTGATTGCCAAAAATCTCATTTTTAGTAATATGGAGCCTACACTTGTCACCACAAGAAGATCAGATGGGATGGGAACAAGAATTAACAAGGGGGATAAAGACAGAGACTGACTGTTTACCTGATCCCTCCCAACCTATGTGTACAAGTAATATGTTTATACTTCTGGAATGAATAGATTATGTTTGGTGGTATTGTGACACTTTTTGATAACAGTATCAAGAAATACTCTAATGCTATCCTTATTCTTCATTAAAAATGAAACATTTTCATTTTAAAGGATCTTAAAATGTCTAATCAATCTTCCCTAAAACATGAGACAGATTTAAAGCTAAGATGGAATAAAATCTTTGGATCTTGGGCACAACACAGTTTGAAATGAGTGCTATAGTATTTTTTTTAGTAAGTAGAGTTTGGTTTTATAAAGAAATGAAGCTGATGTGATCATGTGGTGTGTGTGTTAGTCTATGACCTTTTCCTGATTACATTACTGCATGGTTCAGCTGAACATATACCGGGACAGAAAAAAAAATAAAGCCTCAAACAACAAAACACAAATTAGCACTGTCACTGAGGGGAAGGGTTATGTTAGTAGCTCACTCTTATTAGACACCAAAGAATCCACAATAGTGAGCGTCATCATGAACATCTTGGCCACAAGCAAAGATTCAGGCACTGCATGCACCTTTTTAGACATCTGAAAATCTAATCAACAGACACAAAGTCAGAGGAATTCCAGGTTCATGCATGAATGGCTTACAGGATAAATTCTATTTTATTTTACAGATAGATGAGGTATTACACTGAGGATTGTAAGACTTTTTGGAATTAAAATAGATAGAGGAAGAAGAAAGAAAAGGAATACATACCTAAATCTTTCCTTAAGATTTAATGACTGTCTACTTCTAAGCACAACCTGTTGGGAGGGCTGGTTTTATAGTCTCACAAAGCTGCAGTCTGGGCTACCCTTGGTATACTGTTCCTTGCCTGCCTGCTCTTTGTAGGAAAATATACGCTCTACTATCAATATACATGAAATCAACTTCCCTAATCAGTTTAAAAGCCTTTTGAAAATGTTTTTTTGTGGGTGTTTCACTAGCTGAATCTTTTATTTATGGGCTACTGGGATGGTCACTTAAATTTTTGTTGTGAGTCCGCATTTTATTACATATTTTATTTATTTTTTATTGAAAGCTTTCTGAAGCACTACAAAAGATGCTGGGCAAGTGATTGAATAAAAGCAAACTAATTTCAAACCCCTTCCCTAATCTTTCTGTCTCTTCCCACTGCAGGTATGAGCACACCTAGACTTCTGCTCCCTATTTAATAGCACACACCACTACTTTTTTTTTAATTTCATCTTCTATGAAAACCTAAACGATTTGTGCTGTTTCTAAGAACAACCAGCATCAGAATGCTAATAGATGTGATAGAAACTGCAGGAAGTTTATTTATTTTGAAGTAAATCTTAGAAACAGAGGAACATCCTTATTTTCGCAAAAGTTTAGGAT
Organism: Phaethon lepturus; assembly: GCF_000687285.1. NCBI lineage: Eukaryota > Metazoa > Chordata > Aves > Phaethontiformes > Phaethontidae > Phaethon > Phaethon lepturus. The sequence continues at coordinate 23,304 of NW_010536841.1, read as the reverse complement.
TTTTTTCCCCCATCAGGTTTTTCTTTGTACAAGAGGTTTTGTAAAAAATAAAGTTAAATATCACTTAAATTTTAAAGAAGATAATTTTGAGATCATTCTTTCCCCCTTCTTTTGTAAAAAGGAATCCTTAATATCACTACCAATTTCTTTTGTGGGAAAAATATATTTTTCTTGAAAAGAGAGTGAAAGAAGAGTATGTGCTGGTTTCTGATTTGTTTTGTATTTTCCTGTGCTGTTCCCCATAGACTGGAAATCCCTCAAAATGGGCTATTCCACCGACGTATGAATTCACAGCATCAAAGTCTATAAAGATACTTCCCATTCAGACTTCTGGCCTACTCTCACTTGCCTTTGGAAATTTGTGAAAGATAAAATTGTAATGGAAACCAGTGACCTGTTCAAGAGTGTTTTACTACTGGCTGACCATGCTGCAGGAGGAAAATGCTGCCCCAGGTTCCAAAATGCCATCACTTTTGAACAGAACATCTGCTGATAGAGTTACACACAAATATAGAAGGAAAAATGAAAGATGTAGATGAATACCAAGGAGAATTTCCTCAAATGAAAAGCATATTAGGTGGTAAGCACCATGGGAAATAAAGACCTTTTATTTGGGATCTTGAATACTCAATCAAACAGATCAGGAGGAAATACATAACACAAAACAATTGGCAAAATCATATCCTACATCATCTAATCTGTCCTCCCAACTATTTTTCAGGAATGTTGAGATTGTTGATATCTCCTGAACGTGGCTTTCCACAGCCCTGTTATTGGACATTTACTCATGATGAGTCTCTCCACAGAACTCCCCCTTTATTCCAGATCATCCTGCTTAGAGACAAAGGAATCCCTTTGGGTTTATATTTTACTTAAAAGGTTAAGTCAACGTCCCTTAGCATGATAAGCTATGTGATATATATCCAGCTTATAAAAAGCCAAGTCTATAGGAAAACCTTTTTTAAGTTTCTGTTACCCACATTTAGTGGATCTTTAGCACCAATGGTATGCATGTTTGTCAATAGATTTACAGCAGTGATATTATAAATTGCACAACCACATGATGAAAAACAGAACGGGTGATTAGCTGCATTAACCACACACCTTTGCCCAGGTCACCTGCACTCTGTCCACTGATTTATCACCTCTGTGTGAGAAAACCAAACCCAGGATTTCAAGAAAATGGTGGAACTGCTGACAGGTCAACCTCCAGAGTGCTCAGAGACTGTATTTTCTTCAGCGCTTGTGAATAAGAGTCATATGCTGAAGCCAAGCAGATGAACTCTTACTGCACTTTAACATCACATGGTCCAGATGGACACAGACCAACACACGTACTGTTCATGGTTTTGATTTTTTTTTAACCTGAGACAGCTTAAAAGACTGAACACCTGTAAAGTTGTGGTGCTTACTTTGTAAAAAGGTGAATGTTCCTGTCTGACTGAGCTAGAAATCTTGTAAGAACATATTTCCACTAAGTCTTTTGCATAACACTCAGGTCAGGAAGAGCTTTTCATCACACTACTACTTAAAGATATGAAGAAGATACCTGGAGATTAAATATTCTTTGGAGCAAGCATTCTTCACCTGGCAGGTCTGGGGGGTTGAACATTATAATGACGATCATGTTGTCACCACACAGTTTGATTTATATCTTTCCAAGAGGAAGGCACACTCAAACAAAATATCTCCAACCCCTTTTGGTGAAGCTGAAGCCAGAGAAGTACCTAGGACATGTCTACATAATTTTTCATATGCAGATGTAACTGCACCTTCACTAATCTCTAAGCACATAAGAACCTTTAACACCATGGATATCACAGTGCTGCAATGAGCTAAGGAGTGCTGCTGAGGAGGAGGACATAATAGTTTGGGTTTGGTGCCTCTAGGACATTTCTCCAGGAGGCCAGAGTGAGTTTAAGTTTATCCAGCCAGATGTGGTCATTGAACATAGATGACTCCATCTGAGCTAGTCACTTTTGATTTTCTCTATAATCAACAAAGAGAAATGGGTGCTTTTGGGACACAATTCATTTGACTGATTTTAGATTTCAACATTAGGATGAGAGGAATCACATCATAAAGGAACGTACTTCTCTCTACTGACCGTAACAGAAGCCCATGCTGATTAGCTCAAATGTATATACCTAAAAATCTCTACAGCTACAAATGATGTGTAACATATCTATATAGACAGACTGTAATGGGAGTTCTAGTAAGGAAAGGTGGGACAAGGGAGTAATTAAATAAATCTCATCTTTTCTTATTCAGAATTTAAATATAGAATATGGTAAAGTGGCTGAACAACAATTAACTGACAGAGTTAATGAGATGGGGGGAAAAACACTCCAAACAGAATGAGCACAAGGCTTGGAGTATCAGGATTCCTGTGTGTACCTTGCAAATTTACAATGTCAAATTGACATAATTTGAAGGAGATGGCAGGCATTATCCTAGAAAAAAAAAAGAAAAAGCTTATTTGTAATTTGCATATGCATATTTATTTATTCGATATAGCAGCAAATTCTGCTGTTCTCTGAGCAGCACCTTTGCATCTTACAAATTTCTTCCCATTTGCACAATTAGCACTGGCAGATAAATGTGCTGGCTGGTGAAGCATTCTCTTCCATCCTCTCCCCTGCCAAGTGCACAGGCCCTCAGATATCTTGTTGAAATGCAAAGCAGGAGCATATCACTGATACGGTAACCTGCAAATTTTACATCATAATCCAGTGTGAAATGATTCTCTGTGGGTCATCTAGAGTGGGGGACCTCTAATGTGTACTCACCAATAGGGTGGACATATAGGCTATAGACTGCATGAGCTAGAGAGACGTGTGAGGTCCAGAAAACACTATTTAGGATGAGATGAACATGTGGTATGGATAGTGGTTAGGGCTGCAAATTGTTCATCCCCTAAAACGTCAACACCCCAACTGCCCAATAGTTCAAAAATCAGAACTTCTGAGTTCTGCTTCCAGCTTTGACCTGTTCTGTTAATTTGCCTGAAAGACCTAGGTTTCTCAATATCAGTTTATTCATTGGCACAGCAGTTGTGTACTGTACTACAGGCTGTACAGCTTAATGGACATAAGTTGTTCCTCATTGCTCATTCCCAGAAGAATCAAACACAAAACATATATGTTTCTTCACAGAAGACAAGTTTTCCGCTGTGTTCCACTGCAGAGCATGCCCAGAAACACAAATAAAGGAAAAATAGGCTAACGGGGATGTCATCTGTAGGGACCAAAGAGGTACCCTTGGGAGGTCCCCTTGGCTACTTTCCCTAAGCCACATAGACCTCTCTGGAATAAAGAAGGAATTTTCAATTAGACACCAAATTAATAAGGTACTTCTGATGCTCCATTCCTGCAGGAAGACATTAGTAATTTGTTTGTTCCAAAGGCGCCACTCATATTCACACAAAATGGCATTTAAATGTTAATCGAGTCAGGGGATGGGGAGTGCTTGCCAATCACTACGCAACTTAAGGTCAAGGTTTTTGTCTTAAAGGAGGACTCAATGTTAATTTTAAATTTAAAATTCTTGACAGATAGCAGGTTTTCAAATGCCTGCTACAATCTGGCTTGTTTGATTCATTTTAATGAGTAAGTAACTCCTGGAAAAATGAAGGTTTCCCTATGTCTTCAAGGAAACGGAAGGACAAAGAGACACAGTGGACTAATCCTGCATCCACTACAGTGAACAGGAAGCAAAACCAATTTAGACTCCCATTCATCTCCTTTCTCCCCACATAGAGACCAAAAAGAGTAATTTACATTCCTACGAACAGTAGGCAATTATTGGAGGTTTCAGTTTAAAAGGAAAAGAAAAGTTCTCAATATTAAATTCAGCCTTGACTCTCTGTGCTGGAGGAACATTTTGTGTGCATGTCTGTGCACATGTTTGATTTTGTTGTTTCTGAACTTTATATTCTTTGATAGATTTATTTGGGGGGGGGTGTTTTGTTTTGTTTTTTTAACTTTCATAGTATAACTTTTAAATAGTATAAGGAACCTGTGATCAATTCCTGCCTCTTTTTCCCAAATGTGTCAGCCCCCACAAAGCACCAGAGGGCTTTGCCATATTTACCCCGGGCTGTTGCAAGGTGTGGCTGGGGCTGACATCCCTCTCACGCAGCTCTCGCCCGCGCTGCACAGGTACGTGACAGACTCTCATATTTCCCCGGCAAGGCTGCCGGGGGTGGTGTGTTCAGATTGCCACTAACTCAGACTTGTGGCCTGAGCCAGGTAAGAAGATGCAAGGACTGCTTTTGCCGATTTCCTTGCTGAGAGAGTCAAGATTGGAAGGGAATGAGTGATCAGCTGTGAGTGATCAGTGCAATCACTGAGATAGCAACAGTTGTGCTGATGCCCTATAGAAAGGGGGTGAAGTTAAACTCCGTGTTCTGGAGAAAAATAGAGTTTCCAGTGCACAGTGCATGCAGTGGTAGCTGAAGAAGGACCCATGGATCTCATAGATGAAAGAGGCCATATGAATGTCACTCAAAATAACTTAATTGTCTCTGTTGATGAGGTCTTCCATATAACTAACTCAGACACATAAACTGCCAAGTTAGCTGAAATGAACTTCACACTAACTGTTGACAGGAATAGTGGGAAATAATTTACTTTGATCTCTTCTTAGATCAATGAAACTAACTTCTACCCTTTCCTGTGGTTAGACTAGAGAGTCATGTCTGCTCTGCTGGAACGTATGTTGTTGGTGCATGGGTATGGATGCGCAGAACTCGTGGACCTGGATACCTAGCGCTGTCTGATTCTTTGTGGACCAGTCTCTGTTTCATTTCCCCCACACACACTACAAAATAGATGAATGTATTTTCCATGACTCACCAGAATGTTTAATGATGTTGAGATGCTCAGATTAAGCAACCACACAGTTGTTTTAAATAGACAGCATTTGAAGAATGAAGGGTTTTGACTGGTTTTGCCCCACCTGGTTGAAGAGGGCAAGTCTCCACCATTTGACTTTATAGAAAAAGGAGAGAGATGGGTCAGAATTAGGCCTCTCTAGGGAGCTATTCAGTCCAGGGTCTGAACTGACTCCCAAGAGTGTTAAGACTCCTCAGTTAGGTGGAATGAATCTAGACATTAAAAAATGGTGCTAGAACTATCTGTCCATTATATACATATATAGTCCTCAACAAAGAGGCCTCTGAACTATAATCTTGACCTCTACATGTTTCGACAACATTTCACAACCCCATAACACACATGGCTGGGTCATTCATATGCCATTACTGTAGGACATGCCCTTTTGTGATTACACTGGAAAACATACTTTCTTTCACCGTATTGGCGTGCAATTGTATTGAACTGAGTTACTGACAATCTCCCAAGCTCTTTAACATTTGCAGGGCAGGAGAATGCTAAAACCCCATAAAACTAAACAAAATTGAGCACATGGAGTGAGATCTCAAGACAAAGAAACAGGTCCACCTTATGAAGTCACATAATCCAACCTTCAGCTAATGCAGTATTGTTCCCCCCCAAAATACTGCTTAATTTCCTGTTATTTCAAAGCAACCAAAAAGCTTTGAGTCTCAGCTTTGATAGTTCCTGACCTGTGTGATGATGTTTAGGGAGAACTTTCTGTCGATATACAGTCCCCAATTATTAGATTTTATTTATTTATTTATTTATTGCTCTTTGTTTTATTTTTCCTTACTGTGTAATTCATTCTGAATTCCTTGTGCAATTTTTCCTTCTCATGCCACTACTTCTCCCTATGGAGTTACCTAAATTCTTATAGTTAATTAGGAAAGAGATTGATGAAATGAGTTATCTTTGCATTTGTTCATGTAATGAGTAAGTTCATACATACAGAAATAAATTCCTTACTGGTCCTGAATGCTTTCATTTATAAGTGACAGGTCACTTACTTACTTTTTTCTACAGAGTAAGTACCAGTAAAATGGTAGAACACAGAAATATGGCACTAGTAAGTGTCACCACTGCTATCTTCATTCCTCATTTAAGGAAACGAAAAGAACATCCCAGGAGGCCAAGCTGCCAAATAATAATATAAAACTCATTGTTGAAGGCAGTAGTAGAACAACTGCTTTGAATAAAATGAGATCAGTCTATGATTTTCCATTCCAAGCAAAATGGAAATCTATAGGCTCCATCAGATTTAGTTAGTTACAGAAGCAGTTAAGTCATGTCAAGCTATTAATGTAATCTGCAGCCTAACCACTGTGAGTTACCTACAAGAATTTCTAATTGGCACCTTCCCCAGATGAGTGTTCACATCACTATCATGTCTTTGAACAATTCTATGTCAAGACTAGAATGAGGTTCAGAACTAGACTGGAAATCAGGAGAACTAAGTTTCTGTTGTCTGGTTTGTCAGTAATCAACTGTAATCTTGGGAAATTAATTTCATTTGTCCCAGATTCTGCTTTTATTCCCTGTCTTAATTCTTGTTAGTTTTACTTGCAATTAGACAGTCTTTGCAGTGGGGACTATACTTGAATGAGTGCAATCAGAGCACTTGGCACAGTGGGATCTTCATCTTGGTGGTGACCACTGGTTGCTACTGAAACACAGATCAACAGTAACAGTTGAAATAACTATCCTTTCTTCCTCGTTCCACCTTCTCCTCTGCCAGAAAAAAAACAAACAATCAAATAAACAAACAAAAACCAAACCAGGCTAAGTAAATGTGTAAGTGAAAAAATAAATCAATTTCTTCTTCAGATTATTAAAAAAAAGATTAAAAAACAATTATGGGATCTCTTCAGATACTAAGGTTGGAGGATATAAAATTCAAAGAGAGGCAAAAATCATCAAATTACCCTGAAAGAAGAAATTTTGCACCCTAACTGTTTCAGCTCTTCTCCTGACTGTGTTTCCTGGCTTCTTTCATATGCCCATTTCATATATTTAGAGAAATTGCTTTGTGTGTGGCCAAAAACTGCCCTGTTTTTTTTTGAGCAGCCTAATCTATGTAATGTCTTGTAACCCGAAATATTATCACGTCTTGGGAAAACCAAAATCTAGGGTATTTCAGTAAGTGTGATCTTGAAGGTCCTTTCCAACCTAGTGATTCTGTGATTCTGTGTGGATAAAAAAATTACTTCTGCTTTGTCTAGAGAAACAAGAGAAGGAGTTAAAGTTAAGATGAACCGAACACATGAATGCGCTGTACCCACTGGGGTCTGGCTGTATATTCATTATACAAGGTCAGGGTCTCACTTCCATTCCTCCTGGTGTAATTTAGGTAAAGTCACCACACAATGCCTGACCTTTCCATGGGACAAGCTCCCTGCCTCCCTCCTGACATGCTGCAGTAAATTTGTGTGTAATTAAACATAGTGTTCCGACACTCTGGGTCTCTGTGGCCGCCTGGCCTCCCCTCTCCAACTGACCTTTCAGACTGAATCCGGCACAGACCACCAAAGCTGGGAAATGCCTAGTATCGGAGTGCGGCACAATAAAGCAAGGCATGTCTGCTCAGATTAAAACGCGCTTCCCTGCTTCTCCCTCCACTTGGGCCAGCGGAACCTGCATTGCACCGCATGCTCCATGTTGAATCAGGAGCAGGAGTCACGGCAGAAGAGTAGGAAGGCAGCTTTGGTCTTCAGTGATGCTTCAGCTACCCCTTGGGCACAAGATATTCTCCAGGTCCCAGCCATGATGAGAATCCAGTGGGCAAAACACTGAGTAAGTATGCAGGAAGACCAGATCCTTCCCTAAGGAGCTTCTGATCTGAACAACCATCTTTGGAAAGATGGAGGCTTTTCACAGGAGCAGGGGCCTCACAAGGTTCCTTGTGTTGTTTCTGGCCTGGGCTAATCTAGTCATCTCTCAGACAGCATAATTACTCTGGGTCATGTCAGTGGGAGGAGGTGGGGAAAGGCCAAATCAAGGGTCTAAGAATTAACTACAAGAACCTCCTTTAGACCATAAGGAGTTCATCTAAAAAGTGGGACTTCTGCTTGTAGGAAGTTGTGGGGAAATATAATGATATGATGCAATAAGGAGTATGTTTAGAAATACAGCTGCTTTGAAGAGAAAATATTATACAATACTGGGCATCTAAAGATGTTCTTTGGAGGCTGCAGATACTGTTCTGGAAGGACTACAAGAGCAATTAGCTGTTGCACAGGACTTCGTTACAAGACTGAGAGTCAACTCACCTATCTTCATTTATCTATATTTACATTTGAACTAGTCTTCTAGTTTTATTATAGAGTCAAAGGACAGAAACTGAAAATTCCACACATCTGACCAGCCTGGACAGATAGGCTGGGTAGAGGTTTCAACCATTTAGATTTATAAAGATCAGTTAGAGAAATCCCAACCCAACCTCTTCATTTACACACTGACCAATGAGAACCATTGCAGTGATATAAGGGGATCTCTAAGGTCCTTTAGGGCCCTGAAGGGCCCTGAAAGTCGGACCATCTGTTCCCAGCTATATCAACCACAGTATATTCAAGTGAAATGACCTCTTTGTGCTTCATTTTTTCTAATAAAAAAAAGAAGACAGCGTAACAATAATATGAAAAACTATGTTCCTCTAAATTGCAGTAGTATATTACCACCAGCTATGACTAACATTGTCTAGAATAATCAAAAGTGTGAGAAGCCTGAAAATGAACAATTTTGAAATAACATTCTTTCAAGCAAATGGTACTGCAAATCTGGGTACATCCCTTGAAAACATTCCTTTGCCGTGACAGGCATTTAGGATGAAGATTAACTTCCTGTTAGAAACATCAGTATCACACTGGTTCTTTTCTGCATCAGGAATGAAGACACCACAAGGGAAAAAGGACTGCAACATACTTTGAGGCAAGTCTCCATCATTAGAAACTCTGCTGTTTATCATCACCTTCCTTCACAGACAATCTTAACAAGGAAGTGACAGTATGTTAGGCATCTAAATGACCTTTTAGGTTCAAGATTTTCAGATGCACCATATCAAACCTATTACTAAAATCCTATCACACAACTTCCCCTCTGCTTTCCCTTTACACTCTGATGTTAATAATTCTCAACCCCATCTTGCTCATGGCTCACGATCCCATTGTCCTCTAGAAGTTTCATGATATTTTCTCTGTCTTTACATTCCATTATTTTAATGGGGAGAGAAGTTAGATTTATAGGATGGTAATTGCCAGGACCAGAAGTAAGAAACAGAAAAAGACCTAATTTTTGTAGGTCATCCAGCCATTTGCCTTGCCAGTGTCTGAACGTTCCTTCCTGCATATGTTCCTCTGTTTTGCCCAACGTGCCTGTGACTCTTCTCAGCAATGGATTTTCCACCCTTTCCTTTGGGAGACCATGGCTTGATATACTTCACTGCCAGTAAATGTTTTATTCTTGATATTTATTGTGAGTTTTTATTTGCTTAATTGTATCCCATTACTCTTAGTTATATCCCTGTGGACGATCTTAAATAATTCCTGCCGTCATTGGCATCTTTCCCCTTCAAGTTTGTGTATTTATTTCTTGTCCTGTTAATCACCTTTTAAGAAAAACACAATCTTTCAGCACCTTCATCCTTGAAATATAGAGGAGACGTCTCCACCTCCACCAGTTAAGGTCATTCTTCCTGTTCTGAAAATCACAGACATATCTAGGTAATTTCAGCTACCTATAAACACAAAGGATAGTTAAGAGGGCTTTACCATTATAGTGGAAGGGTAAGAGTGTTAGAAGAAATAGCTGAAAGAAAAAGATTTACACAGAAGTGACCAAATCCATCTAGTAATCTTAAAACCATAACCAAGGGAGTTCTCTGGTACCATTTCCTTGTGGGATCTTAGGAAAAGTGACCCATATTGAATTGGTCTCCTTAGTAACCTTCACTTTATCCTGCATGGTGAATGATAGATATACTGCAACATTCCTCTAAAAGATAAAGTAAGAGACCTGAAAAGAAAATGCAGCTTTTTAGGAGTATAAAAGAAAAATACCTGGACTGAATCAAGTAGTTTGGCTCTTTCTGTACTGCCCCCCCTGCAGCAAATTTCCATTTCATAACCTTCTGTTATATAGACTCAGAAAGCAACAAAGTTTTTGCTGGATGAAAAATCTGTTTTGTGCCCACTTTGAGTTTTAAGTGTATATTTCGCAATTTCTAAGGATCTAAAATACAGGATTTCAATTCAATTATAGGGTGCAGATTTGGTTGCAAAGTTCATGTTAGTGCTAGACTTTAGTATCAATACCACCATCGAACTTCTCCTCATATCAGCAGGGTGCAATGAGGATGATGTAGTTAACGTCTGTAAAGGGCTAGCAAGTGTTGTTTAAATGTTATTCTTACGAGTCCTTTGGTTTTTGGGGCTGGTTTCATTTCTGTTGAAACTGCCACTCATATTTCTTCGATCTTTCGATTCAGCTGCACCACCTTTGGCAAGAGAACTCCCTTTTGAGGCTGCTGGTATTTCATGGATTTGATTTACATCTGAGTCTGAAGCACACTTATTTACAGTCAGAATTAAAGCATGGGGCAAGGGCTGCTGAGTTAACTCTTCAGCCCTGGTCAAAAATCTGCAACACAAAAATTATCAAAAAAGGAAGCAAAAAACAGAGACAAAGCGTGTCTGTGTTGAGTCCCTCTTGCCAACATCTTCCTATTGCAGTTTTTGAAGTAGGAGGAACAGATGTAAATCAAATCCAGCCGAGTGTTAGATAGAGTAGAACTGACATTTGAAGTTGCAGTACCTTAAAGTCAATATCATTATCTCTGATATTTACTGTAGCACACAATGCTCGGATGAAATGGTAAAGTTCACTTATTGCGCCTATTCTTCACATATGACACAGTACATTGTTGTATGTGCTGTTACACGCGCACTCACACACACATGCACCGACACAGAAATTAACATTAGCTTCATCTAAATGTCCAGTGTGAACTTCCATCTAAGGACATCTGCTGCTCAGACTCCTCAGAAGTGCTATGTTGGTGGGTGAGACACTTTTTAAATATAATTCAGCTTATATATAGGTTTTCTCACTCAAATGCTTTTTCCAAGCATAAATGCTGGTACAATTTGGGATGGGTGGTTGGTGGAGAAGACTGAAATGACTGAAGAGATATAGTATCTGCAGAAGGGGCTTGCAAGTTTTGGGACTTCTTAGGGGGATGCAAGATAGCAAGAATCTCACCTGTACTTAGACATCTGCAGTCAGTCAGGACTTTGTAGTCAACAGAAAGGAGCAAGCAACCCCTGGAAACATGCAGTTGAGTTATCTGAGATGTGTATCTCGTGATGTGATGAATCATTCTCAGGAGAGGACTATTTCTCTCCACTGACCATAAGGGAGTGCAGCATAACTAGTCCAGATTTAGATGCTTCTCTTTTGACCTTCAAGGTTAGGACAGATGGATCTCACCCCAGTTCTTCAAGGTCAGGTTGGATGGGGCTCTGAACAACCTGGTCTAGTTGAAGATGTCCCTGCTCATTGCAAGGGGGTTGGACTAGATGACCTTTGAAGGTCACTTCCAATCCAGAGATTCTATTGTTCTATGATTTTATGATTCTTGGGAAAGATTACAGATCTTTAATACAGGGGGAAAGGAGAGTACGGGACCAAGGACTCTTGCAATTTCTTCTTCTGTAAACTTATCAGAACAGTGTGGGATCTCATTCGCTCAACTTAGGCATTGAAATCATTGAGTTGTTTCTAAATATATCCATCAATTTCCTACTTAACCAATGGGGTCTACTGAATGCCACTGAAGACTTCCAGAGCAAAAGCTTCATTAATTTAACCACTGGACCACTGCTGTTCAGGTCACTATACTATTAATGGAGGAACTGAGTCTAAGGTATTTGGTCCTAATGCAAGAATATCCTTTAAACCATATATTGGACACTATTTTATATTTGTTGAACTACCTGTCATGATCTGACATACATTCCTTAAGCAAAGCAAGGTGAGAGCAAACGTCCAAGTTCCAAAAGAACAAGGACTCAAACTCTATGTTTGAGTCCTCTTTTCAGTGAATAAATAAATCTTCCCATTTGTTTTTCATGTCTTTAAACAGCATACTATATAATGTGATCTCTCTTAATGCAAATCTCACTCTGACACCACTTGTATCAAGCTGCACTGTCCTACACTCAATGCAAACCCTTCTTCTTCCACCATGCAGAGCAGAGACTGAAATCTCAGTAAGTCTCTGGTGACTCAGACACTCAAATCCTACTCATTGCCACAATATTGTCTCAGAAAGGACCCAGTCACATGGAATAGCCTACAACAGAGTTACCCAAACTTTTACTGCTGTTTATGACTACGGCTGCTGGCAGTGGGTAAAGTCTGTATGGAAACTCCTGGACCATAGCAGGGACAGGGTTGTAACCGCTTTCCTGATCACCTGAAAGACAAGAGTGTTGTAGGATGAAAGCAAATTATCCTGGTGATTACAGGAAATGACTGAGACAGGAATTTCTCTGAGTAGGTATGAATTCTAGGGTTATTTCAAGATATGCCAATGTTTCTAGATGCTGGAATATGCCATACTCCAAATGACTTAGGTTGTTTCTCTTAAGAAATGACACACACCCCCGCAAATACAAAAGCAACCGCCCTCCCCAGTTCTCAGTTTCATTATTAATAAGCCCAGAGTTGTCTCCCTGAGAAATGACCACCACGATGACGTCAACTCTCTTGACTTCAAAAGGAATCCTGTTCATTTTCATGCCTTTGTAATTTTACATGAATTAAACACTTTAATGTGATCAAGAGATGCATTCATCATGTATGGAATTATCTTGAGAGATTAAGGTATTTCCTTTTTCTCTGTTTTTTTTAATGGAAATATTTTTTTCCACTACTTCGCCGTTATTTGAAGATTTGGTCTTTGAGAATAATCATTCCTATTACTACAGCACCAGCCAAAGTGGAAATAGCAAAAAGCACGGAGAAACAGAGAAGACAACATTAGAATGAACAAAAAAGTCCTGCAAAACACCTTCAGTTTTTTAGAGGGGATTTAAAAAATTGTCAGTTTTCTCCTGCTAGCTGACTAGTTCTCTGTACTTCTAGCCACAACAAGCAATAATAAGGCAGCTTTCCACTTCTTATTTCTTTACCTGAGCTTCTCAAAACTCTTGACTAAATCTGAACTTGCCAGCCTGGCATCTGGGAAAGCTAGGTAGGCTTTGCTACAAATTCTTTCTTGGCTGCTCTCAGGATTCATTATTCAAAGACATGCACTTGGATGTCAGGAGTTGACTTTATAGGACAGAGGGCCAATGCTGGAGTAGATTTGTTTTTCATGACAGGGAGCATAACAAACTCTAGTGGGAAATGGTGTTTCCTGCCTTAAACACATCAGCTCCAAAGAAAAGAAAATGGTGGCATCTCCTTAAATTTTTTGGTGATACCAGGGTTTACCCAGACGC
>NW_010536841.1:0-9877 GCF_000687285.1 Phaethon lepturus | reverse complement strand
CGCTCTTCACAGTCTCTGAGTCTCAGCATTCTATTCAAAGAGCTTTGCTTACTTTAATATGTGCCAAGGTCTGGGACCCAGTTTATTCTGTCCTTTTTTTCACTTGTCTGTCTATCAAACACTAACTGGTTTTTGCTACTGGTGAGAGAGCCTTTTTCACTTGGGTTCTTGTTCTCTGAACAGCAGAGTTTCTCTTACTTTCGCCCTCATGGACATCCTTCAAATTGCACTTGAATTTTTCCCTACAATAACAGGACTACACCTGCAGGTCTTGAGACTCAATTTATTCTTAATCTGTTAAGGATGTTCCACTTCCTCACTGCCCCCGTGTTGTGGGAGCTGTTATTTCATTTACCTGAAGTGTGACAATTTTTAGCTATCCTGGGACACTCATTGCTTGGAAGCTGTTCTGAAAAGTGTTTTGTATTTTAAAGTGCAGATTAATGTTTCTCTTGTAAGAGCATCAGGCCCCTTAAATGAGATCATTCTATTCATAAGGACTGCAGTCTTATTTTACTGCAGTAAGTCCAACGGGTCCAACTCCTACTGATCTTATTGATCCACTCTGGCAGTCTGAAATAACTTTACAATGGGTGGAAATGTCTGCTGGAGAAATCCCTCAGCCTTCTGATAGAAGATGTGTAGTGTGGCCATGCAGCTCTTCTTCATGCAGCTTCTGATGGAGGTATGGGAAGTAGAATCCAAGTTAGAAGCAATGGGAGGTTTCTCTAGACTTGTCCAGGTATGATCCAGCCTAGTCCCAAGCAGCTGGACACACAAAGATAGATAACTTTTATCCTATACTCCTCCTTTTCAATGATCTCTCTTCTTAACATAGGAATAGGGAAAAAAACAAGAACCAGGACCTTCAATTTGCCTATGCATAATACCAAACTTTTTGGAATCACTTGTCTGAAATCTTCAACTCTGTTTTCCTCAGGACTCTCCCAAAACCATGTACGCCTAATCAAAAAGGAGAATAAATGGGTGAACACTCAAATATACTCTGTTAGATCACCCTGTACACCTACTGTGTTAAGTTGAAAGCTTTAGATAACTCTTCCTACCCCTTTTTTTTGGAAGGCATGTTTTAGTTTACCAAAGAATGATACACCACAACAGAAAGCCACCGGAGGGTTCATTGCTTTCTGTGGCTGAAGAAGACCTGAATGGAAGAGACTGAGCATGCCAGTTGGTTGTTGTCTTGAGGCAGAAGCGGAAGAGGAGAGCTAAAAGGTTCACCAGTGAACCAAGACGTAGATCACCAGGAGATCTGGTTTAGTTAATAGTATTCTAGGTGAGCTTTGCATTTTGTGAATCAGTTGCCCTACTTAAAATCAAAGCAAAGATAAACTGAAATATTTTTATTGCCTCAAGAAAAATAATATTGACTTCCTTTGGAACTTGCTTAGTGGACAATACAACTGCCTGAAGCCAGTTCCTAGTCTTGAGGCATATATCATCAGTTTGATAGCACCCAATACTATGAGGCCTTGACCTCAACTAAACCCATATCCTATGGAATTTAGTGGGAATAGAATGGGTGTGCCTTATATGGAATTCAATTAGGCTTATAGTTTAATAAACAAATATGGGTTTCACCAGGGGCTAATAAATAAGAGAATTACTGAAAGAACAAGCTGCCTTTCACAGCCAGAAAAGGGCCCTAAAACAATTCAGAAATTTAGTTATGATAGTTACAAAAAAGGAGTTTTTAAGGTAAAAGACAAAAATACACCTTTGGCAGCATTTTATTTACTCATTTAATTGATATTCACTCTCCGAGCTGATGCATTTTAGTATCAGAGTGGGATGATCTATTACTTAGCAAACAGAATGATCTAAAGTAGAGATAGAAGAGATCTACCGGGAGAGATTTTCAAGCAATTTACATGCACTTTTATATATACAAAATATGAGTACTGTTGCACACATAACTATACATGCAAGTCTGCATCAATGTGTATGCAAATCAGGCTATTGTGCAGGGTATTATGCCCAATCAGCAATTCAATTGGTGCAATTAACCAATTTCTATGCAGAACTCTTGTAACTGGGCATGCACATTAATGCAAGTGCATGCAAAGCTTACACCCGCATTTGTGTATCTAAATGTTCTGTGTATCTAGCCCATTAAATCAGGGTCTGTTTTAATTAGATTGTGTAATTCCAGTCAGACCAGATCACAATGTACTTGGAAGTCCAGTAAGTAGAAACAAAAACATATTTTCTGATATACTTTGTTGTTCAAAGACACCATGAATCCTCCACTACTTCCTTCAGATTATGAAATCACAATCACAACCTATCAAAGCTTAACATGGAAAAAACATATCTCCTGATATTCAGACTAATTTTTTCCTCGCTTAACAATCTTATTTCCTCTAGTCATCCTCCCACTCTAAACACCATCTCCCACAGAATCATAAAGTGGCTGCTGTGCTTGCTTAATTTAATTACAATATTTCTAGGAAATTAATTATAACTGTATGAAGAAAACAGGAGATCAACAGATATAGAAAGGGGATCCTCTTCTATGGGTCTTCTTGTTGACAAGAGCCCTATTTTGTCAAGTCTTGACAGTCTTACTTACAGTCCTAGTAAAAGTAAACCTTGAGTGGTACTCACTAGACCGTGTATAATAATGCCATGTTTTTCCTCAGAACATCTCAAAGTCAGGCTCAGATAGGCCCTATTCTATGGATGGAGAAAGTAAGGCAGAGAAGAGGAAGCGTCTTCCATGGGGCCTCACTGTAAATCAGTAACCAAGGAAGGGTAAAGTCTAGATCTCCTGAGACCAAGGCCAACAACAAAATCCAGTGAGAGGAAGGATTTTCTAAAAAGTCATGTACAGAGCTCTGGTTCTTCAGATGGACCTACCCTGGTAGGTCACTTCAGGCTTAGGCTGAGTTTAGAAACAGTGGATGGATCACTGAATTCAGTGCAGCAGTCCTTAAAAAAGTACAATTCATCCCTCAGGGTTTCAGAATAAGAGAGGCATTTAGATTGGAAGGGGGTGATCTGGTCCAGGCTCCACTTGAATCAGTGCCAGCTTAGATCATGGTCCCTTCCTTAATGCATGTATTTTTATATAAGGTAAAGATGTTTTTTATATAATTTCAAATCTTTGATAACTGTGTTTTCTATAAGTAGGGAATACTTATTTTCTTAATGCAACCGCACCATGACGAAAGGGGAAAAGTAAAAGCCTTTAAAGGTAAAAAATCTTGTCTAGCTACAAAGAAGAGGTTTATTATAGATCATGGAACAGATCCTCCTAGAAGCTATGCTAAGGCACGTAGAGGACAGGGAGGGGATTTGAGACAGCCAGCCTGGCTTCACCAAAGGCAAGTCCTGCCTGACCAACATAACAGCCTTCTACAATGGAGTGACCATATCAGTGGAGAAGGGAAGAGATATGGATGTTGTCTGTCTGGACTTGTGTAAGGCCTTTGATACAGTCCCTCACAACATCCTTCTCTCTAAATTGGAGAGATACGGGTTCAATGGATGGACTGTTGGGTAGATGAGGAGTTGGTTGGATGGTCGCATCCAGAGAGGAGTGGTCAATGACTCAATGTCTGAATGGAGATTGGTGACAAGTGGTGTCCCTCAGGGGTCCATACTGGGACAAGTACCTTTTAATATCTTCATCAATGACATAGACAGTGGGATCAAGTGCACCCTCAACAGGTTTGCAGATTACATCAAGCTGAGTGGTGAGGTTGACACGCCTGAGGGATGGGATGCCATCCAGAGGGACCTGGAAAAGCTCGGGAAGTGGGCCCATGAGAACCTCAGGGTTCTGCACCTGGGTTGGGGCAATCCCTGGCATCAGTACAGGCTGGGGGATGAAGGGATCAAGAGCAGCCCTGCCCAGAAGGACTTCGGGGTACTGGGGGGTGAAAAGCTGGACATGAGCCAGCAATGTGTGCTTGCAGCCCAGAAGGCCAACTTGTACCCTGGGCTGCATCCAAAGCAGTGTGGTCAGCAGGTCCGAGGGAGAGGATTCTGCCGCTCTACTCTGCTCTGGTGAGACCCCACCTGGAGTCCTGTGTCCAGCTCTGGAGCCCTCAGCACAGGGAAGACATGGACCTGTCGGAGCGGGTCCAGAGGAGGCCACAACAATGATCAGAGGGATGGAACACCTCTGCTGTGAGGACAGGCTGAGAGAGTTGGGGTTATTCAGCCTGGAGAAGAGATGGCTCTGGAGAGACCTTATTGCAGCCTGCCAGGACTTAAAGGGGGCTTAGAAGAAAGATGGGGACAGACTTTTTATCAGGGCCTGTTGTGATAGGACAAGGGGTGATCATTTTAAACTAAAAGAAGGTAGATCCAGACTAGATATTTTTTACCATGAGAGAGGTGAAACCCTGGCCCAGATTGCCTGGAGAGGTTGTAGATACCCCATCCATGGAAACATTCCAGGTCAGGTTGGACAGGGCTCTGAGCAACCTGCTCTAGTTGAAGATGTCCCTGCTCATTGCAGGGTGCTTGGACTCAATGACCTTTAAAGGTCCCTTCCAACCCAAACTATTTGATGATTCTATGATTCTATGATCTTTTCCTTATATGGGTGATGGCACTAAACCAGTATAAACTTGTGGTACACCACTGAGTTAAACCCCCATCGTTACAAAACCTGTTTTGGCTAATGGCTTAAAAATATTCTGCTTTATCAGACTTACGTAATATTATTCTTTGCAGAGCACATATCTTACGGCTATACTAGAAGCACTTATTCTATGCTCAAGGTCCTCTTTCCTGTATATCAAATGAGGCAATAATGAAGAATTATACTGTGTTGATAAAATATTAGAGGGCAAGAAGGAGGGAGAAACACATTTTTGCAATGTTTTCAACCTAGTGCCACTGGAATTTTTTAATGCATAAGTGGCAGAGTAATTTTGCTCTAGTTCCACATTAATTCCTGCACAATATGCATTGGGGATATTATTTTTTTACAAGACATTTTAAAACCGGGCCTGAAAACAAGCAAAATCCATTACTGACTTACAGTAAATTCCTAAAGGATTCTCTGTACTTCTGTTCCTACTTCAAAATGGCTATACACACACACACACACAAACAGATTCAGCAAACATGGCAGTATATTTTAAGATTCACTGCCATGAAGAAAATAAGACAAGAAACAGTAGACCCTATTCAGCAAATTTATTGTACTTCCTTAATTTCCAAACCTCAAAAGCACAATGGGCACTTACAGTACACGATCGTTTTTAATTCCTAGAAAGTGATTTAAGATGGGAACATTCCTAATAATGACTTCCAACAAACTGTTCAAATATGGCCCTGTTCCTAGATTTGAACACTCTTGTAAGGCTTGAAGTCTTATTGATGCTTCATATTTAACATGAAGTAGAATTAATTTTTTTTTAACTATTCTTTGTCATAAAGTCAGGAAAAGTTAGTAGCTTAACTGTAAATCTGTGACCATATATAGGCATATATATACACACATGCTGTATAATACTGCAATAATGGAAAAGACAAGTGATGAATATGGTTTCCCTGAAGCAAAAAAGAGAAAGGGAAAATGAAAGAAGAGGTACAGTGTTATAGTTCTTATAGTTCTATACAGATAAGGAAGGAAAACTGGAGAGCTTGCTTAGATGTCTGGACAGAGTGTAAAAACCATGGCTATTGAAGCTGTTCCTTGGGATTAAAGGGTTTTGGACCAGATCCTAAGGAAAGTTGTGGTTGCCGGACTGGGAAACAAGTTAGAAGACTGATGAATGAACCTCAGATCTTCAAAGGGCTGAGAGTGAGGAGTTGGCTTTGCCTGGACGCTAAAAAAAAAAAAAAAAGACAATCTAAAAATGTCACAAAGATTTTTATTGTCTTGCAACAATATTTCTGCCCATGAAGTTTGGAAGTGCTGTAATACCTGGAAAGATACATGCATATGAGAATGAAATGGCACAAATATTTTATGTCAGCACTGACTAGCTCTTACCCTGTATGATTTGGCTTAGGTTGAGAATTAGCCAGGTAACTGAACTTGCAGTCAGGCTGCCGTGGCTCTTTGCCAATTGTCAGTAATAGGCCAGTAAGCAGCATATTTTACCAGCACTGCTCATGCTCACAGAATGAAAGGTGTGGTAGATAAGTGCATTTCAGAAGTCTGCCTCTGAGACTGCAGATGGGAAGATGAGGCCAAGAGAGCTACTCTTCCAGATTTTGTTCTGCAAAGAGATTGAAGCTTTGGATGCCAAATTTGAGTCTTCTAGAGTCAAGCCACTGGTTGTCCTGACTTCTCTCTGAGCTTAGATTCCTGTTGCTTCTCAAAATCTCACATTGTTTTTACCCTGCAGTGGTTTATGTTCTGTTCCTTTCACCTCAAGCATCCCACTTTAAAGCACACAAAATCAGAGCCCACCCTGACGGATATTGCTCAGTCTCAAGTCTGCCATAAGCCCAGGGAAAAAGATCCAGGACTGCGATTTGAATTAGGAACCTGCCAACTTTGATTGCTCTTTTGTCCACAGTTGCCTAGACATGACAGATGTGGCAAGATGAGTCCTAATACAAGGATAGGCTCTCCTGAATCCTTTGTTACATCATTTCAGCCATAGTGCATGCACGGGACTGGGAGAGACAACATATACCCTATATATATGCATATAACCTCTCCCTTCATTGCACGTTCCACACTAAGCCAAAGTTTTGGAGATTAAACGAAGCAGCAGTGAATTCAAGTGGAAACGGCAGAACAGAAAGGCATTTTGTTGTCACAGGAAAGAATTTTGGTCTCTCTCCTACTACTTCCCTGTAATGTTTTATTAATGTATAAACAAAATCTAAACAGCCACTGAGATTTCTCCATCAAAAGTGGGGGAGGAGGAAGACAGTTCTATTTTTAAAGCAAGTGAAGGGTGGGGGGAAGTGATTTTATATTTAGACATTCAGGCAAAGAAAGGGAAGATGGAGCTAGTAAAATGGTACCTTCAGAGTATGTTTTGGGTTAATGGGATGCCAATAATGCAAGCCTTCAGCCTTACAAAAATAAAAGATCCCTGGCTTCTCGTGTAAGTTGCTGTGTCATTTACATATAAATGTAAATGTCTCCTCTCTATTTAGTCCCCTCCTCTTTTTTGCTTTGGACTTTGTATTATCTCCACCTAGTCTGCCAGACAATAAACCAGCTGAACTCATCACCAGGATTTATAGACTAAGGATTTGCTCTGGTCACCAGCCTAGGGCAATGCAACATAAAGAGGTTCAGTCAGGTCTAAAGAGAAGGAAGTAGCATGTGTACATGCACATGTGACAGGGAAAAAATAAAGAGAATTATTTCCAATGATAATTCTTCTACAATCGTTACAACATATATGGCTGGGCCTGTGTATGGTCGCGTATATACTGCTGAATTCTGTTGAGCAGAAGATTCTTTGATGTCCTATATCCAACTTTCTTGTGAAATAATGAATGTGCCTGCATGTAAAAGTCAGGTTTAAGTATATAAACTGCATGCAGTTCCTGAGGGAAGTGTGTTCCCATGCTCTCTTGTCTAGCAATGTGCAGAGCATGGGAGGTTTTATTTTGGTGCGTGAAGAAGGTATGGATGTGTATTACAGCTACATATATGTTAGCATGTTCTGACTTTCTGAAAAGTCTTTGAGTGCTGCCTGTGAGTAGAAAGGCTACATGCTCACCAGAGAGTCTGATCTTTAACATGTGTATCTGTGTATTCAGGCATGTATTGATACACACTGACTTGTATACGGTTATGTCACATTCTGTGAGTGCATTTTGCCTTGTTTGAAAGTCTTGGTAAGAGTGCGTATATCTGCCTTTAAAAATTGCATTGCCGCAGCATATAAATATTTATATATGTAACTGTCATAAATCTGTCAGCTTGGCAAACGTATGAGTCGCCAAGGTAACTTTGGGAGATTTTTATTGAAGAACTCATAAGCTGGAGTTGAGGAATAGCTGAAAGAAATGAGAATTAATGACTACTCAACATCACTATCATAAAGTTCGTTATCCCAAGTTTCAGAAAAAGAAACAGACAGCATGTTGGTGATCACAGGCACAGTTTAAGTACATGAGATTTCCTAAAAGCTTAATATTTTGGCTAAAACCAGATGAGGGTACTAGGTCAGTGTGCTATTTACTGCTGGGGAACACTGGGCAGTCACACTTGGAAACCAAAGGCTGTTGTCCTCCTGCACTACACTAGGATAGCTTTTGGAAGAACCAACAGGATTTTTAGTTGGCATTTGAATATGTGTCAACTTACAAAATAATCCTTCAAACAGAAATGCTTTTGTACTTGAAATCTCACTTGCATATAGGCAAGTAGTAATTTGTCATTGTGCAGTTATTTAGAGGCACTCAGTTATGCAGTTAGCTTTGCTAAGTTTTAGTAAAAGGAAGAAGTGCAGTGGTTTAATATTGCAGAGATATTAGAAACTGAAAACACCTTTTCCTTAGGACTTGTCTACGCAGGAAAATCTTCCACAGTAAGCTGGGCAGTGGTTTTTCATTTGTGGCCCACTGGTTTCTGCTGGCCCACATAAAAAACAGTTCAGAAAATAACTGTAAATTTTTTAATACACCAGCATTCCGTCTAATTCCCAGTTCATCTTCCCCTGCCTTCCCAGTTTCCCAGTGTAGACAAACCCTTCTGCCAGGTCCATGCGCAAGGTGGCTTGTTACTGTAGGCTGAGCTCGCGTTACAAGTTTGGCGTACCTGTTTGCCACTGGATGTTATCAAAGAAGCAGAGAGCCAAGCTCTGGTTTGGTACCACCGCCCTGCTATCTCCCAGCTACGTGGATTATCTCTGATAGCACTTTGAAAGCACAAAGATACCAGATATGGTGTTCATTACTTTGGGGGTGCAAATGTGTGAATGCTCATAAGTCTTAGTCTTCCACTGATTACTGGCTTCATAAATAATAATAACAAAAATTTTTGTGCATTTTGTGGGGGGGAAAAAGATAGGTGAATTTTTAAAATTAAAAAAATAAAAGATATGCTTACACTTCCAGTGCACCATCCCACGAAAGCACGCATTTAAAATCTGCCAACACAGCTGGCCTTGGGTTGTTTTATGGCACTTGGTCAACATCAAGTGCACAGAGCCACAGGCCCTGTTTGGGTAGGAGGGAGGTTGGTGCAAATTGGGAGCCTATCCTCTAGGATTTGCCAGTTAGCAGAGGGGTGTGCAAGGCTAGGACCGTTCGCACCCTGAGAGACAGGGCAGGGACTCACCTCTCCAGAGACACTTCTGTATCTTGGGGAGACCTCTGCAATGCTGTAGATACAGCTGTCATAACATGTAAATTTAACAGGCAACCTTTCATTTCCATGTAGTTAATTAATATTATTACTTTTATCAGACATTCATTAGGACTCCTGTTTCATGTCTCGGCTTAAGACTAAGCACTGCAGTATCTCACAGACAGTTTCCAGATTTTCTTTCAAGCACTACATCAATTTATTTATTTTCAAGTACATATTCTTCTTTAATGTCTTGTTTTTGGGTAGCAGAAGAGAAATCATGAAACTAAGTCGTTGTCTCTCAATACATTTATACATATTTGTATGTACAAATGTATGGAGCTGTAGCTGTATATGCATCCATATTCATCCACTCATATACGTACACACCCACACAGAAAGCAGCACATTTCTAAGATTTTAAACCTGAGGAAAAGGCTTGGTGGGCTGGAGAATCGTTTGTAGCTAGCGAGAGCCTTCCCTGTGGTAGAGAGCAGGATAAGAAAGCGATAAGCTCACGGGAGTGGGAGATCTCCCCCTTTTTGTCCCAGCAGCTTCCCGAGCTGTGGACAGCTTCACACCCCAGGCAGTAAGTTTGCCCGCAGTAGCTGCTAAACCAAAAGGCCG